>NC_090728.1:165618645-165683645 GCF_036898095.1 Palaemon carinicauda | reverse complement strand
AAGTGTGTTCATACAGTAATAAAATACTTATACTGCGATATGAACCACATAAAAACAATATAAGGCAGTACAGTGGGTTACTTTGTGTTAATCGTCTGTAGGGAATTATCAATGAGCTGATAGTTTACGAGTTGATCCACCCTAGGGCAGCAAGCATTTGCAGATTCTCAGTTTTTGCGCCTGTCTTTGCTAATTAACCTCTGCAAATAAGGAGGACCGATCTTATAAGTAAGAGTTTGCAAAACCTTATCTTAAAAAGCCAATCTACAGTATAGTACTGTACAGTATTTTTAATTAGTTTAGTATACAATTTGGAATCTCGTATTACAAACTGTAATTTAAATGGTTTACCAAAGTAATCAAGAGCAGGCTTATAACCTTAACCTGTTTGCATTGCTTGACCTTAAATTTTTCCCCTTCTTTCCTTCAATTATGCCCCACCTCCAACAGTGTTTGGAAGTCAGCAATATGAACAAAGGGGGGGGGGGGGGGGAGGGTTCATAGAAATAATTAGAAATTTGATAAAACTCTTTATTTCTATACTCATGTTCATATACATGCCCACCCTCCTCCCCACTTGAGTAATAGTATCAAGAGGAGGGATAATGTTGACCTCAAAACCAAAAAATATATTTCTCATGACGATGACGAAAACCTGGACTTCCTACCACTTATGGTAGATGGCTGTTCATTTGTCAAGGGTATGTATTGTTTTAAGTGAAAGTAAATTTGAAAATTTTTAGTGTTTTAGAATTTTCAACTTAAGTTTTGATTGGTCCGAGCTTCTTGAGAAGCAATATGAACATTGAGTAGGTATAGAAATAAGAAATACTGTATTTATTATTCAAATTCTAATGTTCACATCTTCTTTTCTTAGCAATGACATAAGAGGTATAATGCTCTTCCTGTATTTGATCTACGTCTAGCTCAGGTGATCTAGTAAGTAAGACGTGAACATTCTTCATTTTGTGGTGCAGCTTTAGTTCTACTTCCCTCTTACCAAGGAGGATCATTTATATGATACAGTATGTCCTGTGTACAGTTGATCCCCATAATGTTAAAAAAATCTGTTCCTGGCTAGACAAAGGGAATGAGCCAGGTGTCCTATTAAAGGTCTGGTTATTCACTATCTGCCATTTCCTTCATATGAAATTACATTCCCTTTACCATTCTAGAGCCCGAGCGTAAGCACTGTTCTCTTATGGGACTGATTGATCCCCTGACCATGCTGATGCAACTCCAATCCTCTCTTAGGATGAATTGACTCTTGATGATCAACCTCTGGAAGAGCCTCTTGGTCCTTCTCCAGAGTCCAAGTGCCCAGAGTATGAGAGACAGTTCCTCCAGGTCCAGGTTCTAGGATTCATTGGTATATTCAAACATCTCTGATCCAATGCAAGCAGCTTTCAGGCCTTGAGGGATGCTTGGCCTACAAATCCTTGGACACTTGCCTCCTTGGACCCTGTGGTAGCTGCTTGACAAGTTATGTAGTTCTCCCAGCTTCCTCTCAGGACAGATAATGACCTTTTTTGATGTGACTTAAGACCACAGTAAATTGAAAGGGAAAATGGCTGGCTCCTCTAATTCTTTTTCCTTCCCTCCCTTGGTGCTCAGTAGTTGGGCCATTACTTGCTATGCTATTCATCTATGTTGGTAAGTACTGTATGCAAATAACTCTTGTCTGGCAAACTTGTTTTAAGAACAACTCCTCCATCCTCTTTTATCAAAGAGGAGGAGGGATTTGGCATACTCAAATTCCCTGCTCACATATGTGTCACTGATAAGGATGCAATTTCAGTCATAAAACATATCGCTTATCAGGACCATGTAGAACATGTTGCCCAGGAGGAAAAGACCTTCCAGCACAGTTGACAGGGGACTTTTTCCTACGTAAGAGTGAATCTCCTATGTTAAAAGAAAGAAGGTTTGTTATTATGTGGGAAAAATCACAAAACATTAATTACATTTTGCTTTTTACTTAACTATACAAACCAAAGCTCTTTCAAAGGAAATTCCACCTGCAATCACCCCTCAATGTCCCATTTAAAATTTAAGAAATAAGTGTTCTTTCTTCAATGACAAGTCTATCTGGCAATTCTACTCAGTTTACAGAATACAATGAATGTGCTATTTTGTCTGCATTTCTGTATTTTGTAACTTATTTATTTGTGAATAGGAAAAACATGTATAGTAATTGTTTTATCCATAGTAAGTACTTTAGTTCCCATTTTAAATTTTTAGGCTGAGGAAGTCACACAAGATGAGACAGAATGTGGACGTGTAGTGAAGCGTCGAGTTGATCACCTCAAAGAGCACGATTCCCTCAGTCCGTCTGTTGTGGCTGAGTGGAAACGAACAAGGTTAGACAGACTGTTGGTGGAATACTTACTGCGTGCTGGATGTTATTCCACTGCTACTAAAGTGAGTATCTTTGTATTTATAGTTGTAATTACATACATACATATACATACATATTGTAATTACAAGACTTAATTTTGAATATAATTAAGAAAAGTTTTATGATATATTTCTTTCTAAGTATAATATTAAGATTTCCATTAGTATTAGACAAAGATGTAAAAGGGAAGGGTTCTTATGTTTGAGAATTTTATCTGTAGTGGCTTGACTGTTGGAAAACTAAGGCTTTTAAAGGGATTTTTAATGTAATTAATTTTTATAAATCCATGTTTCAACATTTTCTTCAATAATACAGTTGGCAAGTGCACGTGGCACAGAAGGTTTAACCAACCTGGATGTCTTTTTGGTGGCTAGAGAAGTGGAGCAGTCACTAGCTTGCAGGGACACTTCCAAATGCCTATCTTGGTGCCATGACAACAGGAGCAAACTTCGCAAATTGAATTCTTCCTTGGAATTTAATGTACGGATGCAAGAATTCATAGAACTAATCAAGAATGATAGAAGGATGGAAGCTATCAAGTAAGAAAATGTTAAGAATAATTTTTTTTTTTTTCTGGTACAAATACAAACCTATATCCTTTACATAGGAATAGATATCAGCGAAGTAATAGAATAAGGCAATTACAGTCGGCCCTCCTTATTCGCGGAGGTTAAGTAATGGAGACAGGCACGAAGACTGAGAATCCGCGAATACTTGCTGCCCTAGGGTGGGATTACGCCTAACCCTATGAACTCGCTGCCCATTGCTTACATTCAGTCCAGTCCACTAACACACTAAGTACTGTACTGCCTAGTATTGTTTTTACTTTGTTTCTATCACAGTATAAATATTGTGTAAATGAATGAACACATGTACAATACATGCACACTTGTACACTACGTAATTGCACAACTGTTTCCACTTGCTCCTGAGATTAGATTTCTGTATTTGCATATCTTTGCATAGAATTGAATTATGATGGATTGTAGTCTCCATGTTACTAGCCTGTGACTAGTGAACAATTCATTATTGTGCTTGAATTCTGTGGAGGTATAGATTGCACAGACTTTATAACCTTTCACATTTCTGAGTTGTAAATTTGTGGTGTAATTGGGCAAAATTGATTATCTTCATGTTCCTACCTTTGAGTGTCATGGAGGTGTATGTTGCACAGGACTCCTGTATTGTACAAGGTTGTGCTGGATCCTCTTTTGTCTATATAGTTATTGGCAATTTTAGGCTATAACCAGATTATTGCTAGAACACCGTGATGGTATTTCTTGCTGTTTTTAAATAATTTTTATTTGTCTCCTTAGGCATGCAAGAAAATATTTCACTGGCCAGGATCCAGCTCATTTGCCTTCAATACAGCGATGCATGGCATTGATAGCTTTTCCTGCTGGTACTGGTAAGTTTTAGTATGATTTATTTTTTCTAGTTAGGTATCTTGTATTATAGTTTCAAAAGTAGCATATTATACAACATATTTCATTGTGTGTTGTACAACTTTGATAAATTGTTTTAAATTTATTCAGTAGAAGTTTAAAGTGAGGCGTAAATCTTTGGTAAAAGGTTAGGCTACGAAAGTCTTTTTGTACAGTTTTTATAGTACTATGTTTATTTTTCAACAGATGTAAGTCCATATAATGAGCTTCTGTCGGATGTACGATGGGATGAATTAATTGAGCAGTTTAGAGCTGAGAATCTCAAGTTGTATCAACTATCATCACAGTCTGCATTCTCTGTTGTAGTTCAGGCAGGACTTTCGGCACTCAAAACTCCTCACTGTTATCGAGTAGGTGTTCTTATGACTTTTTCCTTTATAGAATATTTATAATCATACTTTAGCCTACACTATACAGTATTGTATCTTCATTGGTACAAATAACTTTAATTACTCATTAGGTTTCTTTACTTATCAGCTACATTTATATAATTATTTTTGGTGGGCTATCACTTTTGAATTATTGTGCTGTAATATTTGTTATGGAGAACATCCACACAAGCCCAAATGTCTCCCAGAGATCTGTATTTTTGTCTTGTATACAAAAACAGTCAAGCAATTAGTGATAGCTCATGCATGTGTGCATATGATGCATCACTTGGTAGTTATTATAATTCTTAATATTTTGTATAAAAAGGATGTTACCTACTGAAAATGAGGGTAAAGTACACAAAGTGAAGCCTGTCTATGATAGATTGATTTATTTTTCTTTGATTTTTATTGCGGAATAGCTTTCATTATGAAGAATAAATAGCAATGAATTGATTCTATTTTTAAAATTACTATGAGATTCAGGGCCTCTGTAACACGGTTTTTTCGCAATAATTTTTTATCTATGAATTTCATAAATATAACGCTTCTTCAGAATGCACATTATATCTACACATAAATTTTGACTATATTCTGCATTACGTAGGTTGAATAAATTTGGTACTTATAATGTAAAAGTGACGTTTTTTGAAGACGGGCCAACTTACTCAGAGAAAAGGTTTCAAACGCACTCGTTACGTAACTTATGACAGCATTTCTTCCCTCTTTCTCGATCGATGATTGGCTATACGTAACGAAGGTTATACCTCTGCCAATAATGACACAAAAGTTTAAATGAAAGCAAAGCAGTACACCTTTATGAACTCTGAAACCTCTCCACTGATAATTGTCATAATGAACAAAACAACAAAATATATTAATAAATACAAAAACACTTCGATTATTAGTCTAACTCCCAAAATAAGTTTCCTAAGAAATTACAGTCTACTTTATAGGTCACAATGAGATTGACAAGGTGTAGGGAATAGTTGGTATTTTTCAAAAAAGTAGTAGACAAGTTTGATTTGATAACTGCTATATCCAATGTCAAGCAATTTTTATTTATTTTCTATCTACCTACCTATCTACTGTAAAAAAAAAAAAAAAAAAAAATAGCCGGTACCGTATTTTGGCTTTAAACCTTCACCAATAATTATCGTCAGAATGATGACTTCATGAGGCTCCCTCCACCCACTTTGGCCTGGTTATAATTCAGGATAACACCGAAGGCTATACATGGGCATTGTTGGATCAGAAAATTTAAATTCTGGCTATAAAAACTCATTTCTCAAGTAGTTTTAAGAAGTGCTAAATGATCCTCAAGGATCCCAGCAGTTGGCCTAAACGTTTAATTCATGTATACTACTGTTGCGGCACTACTGCTACAGTAGTATTACTACGCTAGCACAGATACCCCACCCACATTTATGTATCGTTCCGCCATTCATAAAGTCTTTGTAATGTTTTTTTCACTGTGCAATAAGCCATGGCCTTCTCAGAAATTAAGTTTAACATTAGATGATAGGTTATTTCATTAAGCTGACAAATTATGGCAACTGGGTAGGTTACAGTATTGCCGATGTTGAAGCTAAAAGTAAAGTATGGTATCATTCCTTCATTGCATTATCATCTTCACTACTATTTGTTTTGCTACATGTAGTAATTATTTTAAAGGATAAATGAATTATGTTCACTTTACTTTTATAAATTCCCATTAGACGTACAAATAAAACTCCTAAAACTATTCCTGATTTATTTACAAAATGCAGTCATGCCCAAAACATAGCCAACACGATCGTATGGCCTAAGAAGAAGAAATAAAATAATATCGAATGATCCGTTGGTCTGATGAAGAGTTTAGCACAAAATTCTTATTTTAACAAAAATAGTTATATAAAGACTGTTTACATACAATCTCTCTCTTTCTCTCTCTCTTGGTGGCATAGTGAATAGTTAATGGAAATGTTCAAAAGCCTGAATGACATTACAAGTATTATAATCATGTTACGTTAAATACAAATCAGACTATAAACATTGGATTTAAACTAGAAACTGAATAATTACCTATTCAGGCTATAGTAAATATGGCCACGGGCTTTCTCTTGACTGTATAAAGTTGCAAGTCGTAAGACAAATGCAGTTTTGCAACCACGGGGGTAATTCCAAATCCTGTTAGCCATTCTTGACTGTTATGGGTTTCAGAGCAGATGGAACAAGGTGAATGGGTGTCTGGTGGATGGGCGGGGCAAAATTTTGTCAAAAGGTGTTTACATTGCTCACGTAATGAATGTTTTCAACTCTTGGCTCGTTATCACTGGCCATGACGTCGGCTAAATAATTTTTACTCTATAAAAGTTAAAACTATCGGGTTTAGGTTATTGATAATGCTGACAAAATTTGTGTGTGGTTGTAAAATATACATATGTCAAATTTCAGCTACATCCGATGCTTTGATAAGGAGCAAAGTCCCAAAAACCGTGTTACAGAGGCCCTGAATCTCATAGTAGTTTATTCTTTAGAGAATTAGCTTTTCTTATCAATCATTTAAAGCCCGAACCCTAAGCTAAAGTGGGATGTTGAGCAAATAAATCCCACATCCTTTTAAAAGTCTAATGGATCCAGTGTATACCAAAGAGACAATAAGTCAGAACCCAAGTATTCTTATTGTGTGCTTTAAGTAGCTTAATACCCTAAGTTAAGTAAGAATTTGGGACTTTTGATACATGAAAAGCGCATAGATCAGTCCACCAATCACTCTGGGTAGACATAGAGGCTCGTAACTCTTGGAGACTGTCTCTTGATTATGGATGGTGAACAAATAAAGTTTATAATTAGAAATGAAAAGGAATAGAAGGATCTGTTTATGAAACTTGGATGCCAATGGCATAACGCCTCCTCAATACCCAGTTCCCCCACTGGTTGGTCGACTGATTGGTCAAAAACTTGACTGCTCTGGCCTGTCAGAATGACATTATTAATACTGCCAGTGATACTTTTTCAAAATGGACACTTGACGAGCTTGTGTTGAGCAGCCTTACATGGGTAAAACTTCTTGAGCCTTAGATCTGGCAGTTTGAAAGTACTGTAATACAAGTAAGCCTATGTGTATATGATTTTTCGTACGTGTATACAAACCTCTCATCATTTAAAATAGGGAAATTTTTTAAGCTGCTCTGGAATAGCATCTAAATTCTTAACAAAGTAGTTTGTTAACAACAGGTGGTGCGAAGGGAAAGACCTGCCCATGCTCCTGTTACAGTATAGCCATTTTGTCTTTGACCTTGTTGGGTACTGATGTACTGTTGTGCTGCTTTCTTGATTGTTGGATGTTTTGTTATGTTCGTTTATGATTAGTGTTGGTTTCATATTTTTTTGAACACTCACTTTTAAGCAGTAACTGCACCTAAAGGTAAGCATGTAGTGAAGTTGATTTTATTTCCATGAGAATACAAACCTTTAAACATTTATGACTTGTGTATCTTTGTGAAAGGGTGACTAAGCAGCTCTTTACTATTGGAGTGTTGTTCTTACTTTTCAGATCAGGAAGATGATGAACTCAATGTAACTCTGCTTCCCTCATGGTAGTTTCTCTGCCTCAGGAGGGAGTTGCTTAATTCGGTCTGAGTGTTGCCAGTATCCTTCTTCCCAATAAGGAAAATTATTCATCTGATGGGCTCACCTAGCCCCGACAGAGTTCCCCGTATGGTGATCCCTGTGTTGCAATGTCAGTGAGTGTTTCTTGTGCCAGAATATATAGCCCTAATTCATATATCCAATCCAATTCAGTGCTCCCCTTGCAGCAAAACCTCCTCTGCAGTGGATTTTGTTGCGTCATTAGAAGCTCTTAGAGCTTTCTCCTTAGAGGGAGCATAGTCATTAGCAGTCGCCTATACCATGACTACTGTCACAGCAATGAAGAACAGCTGACAAAGGGAAGGAAAGTTCACTCCCTCTCTTCCTCCTCTACTTATTCTACTCCCTGCTTCATTCCCTTTGTTGAACATTTCTTCATGGAGAAGGTAATGGTGAAGATAGCCATGTATTATAACGACAATACAGAATAACGTGAGCACGATCACAAAGGTAACGACAAGCAAGAACAGTACAGCAATAGCAACTGAGAGACACTCAAGCTGCTGCTTTCTTTTCTCAGGGTTTTCTTCTGCCAGCCAAGCTTGATATTGGTCTGCTTCACTTGCACAAACTAGTCCAACCTTTTGTAATGAGGACATAAGTGTCATAGATCGAAATCTATTTCCTTCATAGCTCATGGGAGATGCGTCATATCCACAGAATATCATAGGCGAGATCATCATAATCCAAGGATCTACTGTACTTTGGTTTAGACAAGTATTGTATTCTTTGGAACAAAGCATGCCTGTTTCATGCTCCCTTTCTTCTATTGTGCTGTCCAACCTATTTAAACTTTTATCTCATTGTAATTGTAGGATCTTCCCCCAGTTGCAATTGGGCACTGACTGGCCTCCATTTCAAAACAATCTGGAGAAAAAGAATAGTATTATCCAACGTGTGTTTAATTAAAAACATGGTGACAAGCGATATGTTCCCATTAGCAGATACCAGACTTAAATTTTTTATTGCCTTGTTAGAGACTTGTTTCGAGGGTCCTGATATTGGTACTGTACTGTATTACTATGTCAGACCGTGCCAAGCTAAACGCAGTCACTGGTCCTTCTGGCTTATAAACTTCATGGTTTGCTTTAGAAGATACTGTACATACAGTTGGACCTTACTATTTGTAGTGGTCAGGTAACTGATACACCAACAGACAATTGATGCACCCTGAATGGCACTCCCAGACCCCTATCTTTTTAAACCTGTATAGCTGGATAGACCTAAAGGTCTCAAATATGAATTCGGGCCAGAGAGTGCACGCATTGAGGGGTGTGCAATTTAGCGAGAGCGTGGTTAAGCTTTCTTCCTGAATAGGATTCCACACAACGCTGCATCCTGGACAAGCAATCTGTTGGGGGTACATCTAGATCCTGTGGGGAGCAGCATGGCCAGGTGAGAGGAAAATACATTACTGTGCTCAGCTAGCCTCTCTTTTGATACTTCGGCATTAAAGCCACAGCAGATGGCCCTAATTACTATTCACTAGCTAAGTCTGCTCTCAGGTCAGGACTAAGGGTAAATGTGTTGTCACAGTCCAGGGGTTACTTCATCTAATGCAGCCCTTGCAAATATCACATCTGATCTGAAAACAAATTTGCCAAGAGGTTGAGTGTAGCTGTTATTGACGTGTCTTACCAACTGGTACTAGTTGTAGTTCAACGAAAGGTTCAAGCCAGTTTATTACGAAAATGTGAATCAAATATGCCTCATTTATTGTAGAGGTTTTTCTATTTGTAGTGCTAGTCATAGGCATTACAATACAAGCCTCATCTGTGGCACAGGCCTTGCCATCTGTGATCAGAGCATAGACATCTGTAGTGCAAACCTAGTTACTTATGGCTTTAGACTCTTCATCCATGGCACAAGTTAGGATAGAACCACCTGAATCCTAACTTATACTCTGCCATCTGTGATAAGAGACTATTTATCTTTGATGAGAAAGTCACTTTGAACAGATTTACCTCGATACCCTATGCATTCTTGATATGAGAGACGTTCTATGCCTCAAACAGATTATTTCAACTGTTCCCTTAGATTTAGATCCTCTGGGATGGGGTGGTGATGATGTTTCAATGGATAATTGATAGTCCTAATAATCCCTATCATATGATGAAAAGTGTAAAAACTGAATGTCCCTTTAAGGTTCTTTTATAAAAAAAAAATAAAATAAAATTATAGGTGCTAAGCATAAAGGATCTTACCGCTAGAGAGTTATTGGGTCCTTTGAGTGGCCAGACATTACTGTACTATATTTGATCCCTCTCACTGGTTAGGAATAATTTTTCTTTGCCTACACATACACCAAATAGTCTGACCTATTCTTTCTACATTCTCCTCTGTCCTCATACACCTGACAACACTGAGATTACCAAACAATTCTTCGTTCAAGGGGTTAACTTCTGCAATTTTATTGTTCAGTGGCTGCTTTCCTCTTGGTAAAGGTAGAAGAGACACTCTACATATTGCAAGCAGCTCTTCTAGGAGAAGGGTACTTCAAAATCAGACCATAGTGTCATAGCCTCTGTACCATGGCCTCCACTATCTAGAATTAGAGTTCTCTTGCTTGAGTGTACACTCAGGCATGCTGTTCTACCCTATTTCTCTTTTTTCTTGTTTTGTAAAAATTTTTATAGTTTAAATATGAATGATCTAATTTAATGCTGTTACCATTCTTGAAATATTTTATTTTGTTTATTTATCATTTCTCTTATAGTTTATTTATTTACTTGTTTCTTTTCCTCACTTGGCTATTTATAGCATCTTGCTTTTCCAACTAGGGCTAGCTTGTAATGATAATGATAATACTAATAGCAATAATGAAAGTCATTATATTTCTAGAGTACCATTATTCTAGATACTATTAGGTTTTTTATCATCTAGAAGACAGTTGTCAGAGATCCAGTATGTTGGAATTTGGCTGTAGTGCTGCAGTTCTGGAGAAGACCACAATATGATCCTTTGGAAAGCATAGATCTATGTTTTATAACAGTTATGACCTTTTTCCTACTGACTCTGGCATCAACTAAGACGGAAATTGAATAGCAAAACTCTCTGTGGTTTAGATATCTCGGTCAAGGGGACTTTTTGTATCTTTGCTTAAAAAATTTAGAGCTAATAATGTCTTCTGGGCTGAAGCCTTTCTAAGGCATTTGGAGAGTCTGACCTTTAGGATTTACACGGACAAAACAGCTGATATATGGGGTTCAAGAACCTATTTTCTGGGGTCAGGATCCCAACTGGCCCCAGTTCAAAGAATACCATATCATCCTTTATTTAATCTAGTAAAAAGTGAAAGAGGATAGAATTAGGGGGTAGCAGATTGGAGAGAATTTTAGCTGATGCACAGCGGTATTGTCTTCCTGGTTTTGCTAAGCATTATTTAAAGAATGTAGAAGAAGCATACTTGAGATTGTTGGTCCTGAGGAGCCATAGTATCAGATGGATATCGAGACATGTTGAATTTGCATCTGTTTATGCGGTGTCCCAGTTTTTAGTGGCTGTGGTCACAATTTGTTTTTAATGTACAATGTTGTAGAGAAGCACATGTCTAAAAGGTTGAGTGGTTGGCCGAAGTGGAAATGACAGTGCCGCTTATGGCTGAGATATGCCTGAAAGGAAGTTAGAGTTGGTTTATTTATTATAAATATTGCTAACCCATCTTCTGTGTGAATGAACTGTGGGGAAAATTCGTTGAGATAAGCATAATTCTTATAGTGAAATGAATTATTTTTAATGCTTGAAGCTCAGTAGTGACCCTCACCCACTCCATATTCTTAGTGGTTGGAATAGTTTTAGTTCAGGTGTTTAATTCCTTCCAGTAAAGTATGTTTGACTAGAGAGATCCATATGTTTAGCCAGGTTGCCACTGCCCACAGGCAATGGTTAATCATAAGAATAGGGGTTCTTTAAAAAAAGTGGGAAAATTGCAACTTGGTAAATATTGATTTAATTGTTTATGAAAATAGTTCTTTCCAAAATTTATAAAAAGATGTTGTGTGCATGAAAAGGCTAATTAAAGGTAATGAGATTTTGATGAAACATATGTATCTATAATAATGCTCCCATTAGATGTTATATATTTAAAGAGTGTAATACTTTCAATAATGTTATATAATCTTGTTACAGGGGGCAACCGGTCATAATCCTGACTGCCCTGTATGTCAACCAGCTCTGAATTCGCTTGCTTCGCCATTGCCGTTTGCACATTGCTCACAGTCCCGCTTGGTGTGCCATATTAGTGGAGAACAACTCAATGAAAATAATCAACCCCTCATGCTACCGAATGGTCATGTCTATGGGCAAAAGGTAAATTTTATCTTGTTTTTTTCCTAGGCTTTACCTGGTAATCCTGAATTTACCTCAATCATTTCTTTTAAATGGCTCAGGTAATTTCCTTTTCAGGCTTTAAGTTCTTTAGTATTTTCTTTTCTTTTAAGGCTCAATGTATTTCCTTTTCAGGCTTAAAGATCTTTTGTATTTAATTTTCTAACAGCAATTATTATTTGAAAAGAGAAATAATACCTTTTGATGAAGAAAAGATTTATTTTTGGGAGGTGCTGTGTGGTCTCCAAGGACTTTCCTGTGTAGGACTAGAACAGGGAATCCAATACAACATAAATACCAAAGAAATGTTGATTTTCTCCCATGCTAGGGTACCAACGTGCAAAGCACTGACCTGTGTATATAAGGGAGACCCACGAATTCAGGCTCATTTGAACTTGACATAGTGCCTCAGTAACTGAAATTCTTAATTGACAGTTCCAGTCCTGTATACTTTCTTCCCCCTCTATACCTTCAACAAATCAATTTGCACCTCTGATAAACCTGGTGCTTTGCCATTCTGATTTTTACTTATAGCACTCTTTAATACTTATAACCTTCCCACCTTCCCCTAACTCCCCTTTTCATTTACAGTGTTTAAATGATGTTTATAATAATCTGCCCATATTTGTTTTATTTCATCGTCCTTATGCCAGATATTTTTTTTTCACTTTAATTAATGACTTGTCACATTCCTTGATTTTGTTATTCTGTACAGTAAATATCCTTTACCAATCAATCTTTTGATATTCTTTACCGTAAAGATCCTTTTCCTCTTCCTTTTTTTCAAACTTTTTATTCAACTCCACTGTAGATTTTTCAATACCTATGTCTGCTTAACATTATGGTTTCTATTTAATCTTCTCAATGTTGATCCATGGCATCTTACCTATATCTCCCTTTCCAATCTTTGAAAGCCCATGTCATTTGACTTACTGAATCTTGTACCTCTATTCAGCCACCAATTTTCCTTCCCTTTTGACACATAGCCACTTGTCCTACCAGAGGCCTACACTGCTCCGAAGTTTCACACATTTTCAAATTCCAAATATTTTTTAATCTGTCAAGTATATCCTCTCTTAAATTCATTTTTGCTCAGTGTGTTTTTTTTTATGTACTTTTTACATTGGTTACACTATTCTTCTTTCAGAGCCCATACAGTATTTTAATTCTTTAATTCCTTTGACCTCTCCTTGGGTTTACGCCTTTTCATCTTAATATCCATCTCTAGCAAGCCATATCATTTCACACGTGGCACCAAGAATTATCCTCAGTTGCTACAAATCAACCTCTAACACACAAGAATAATCCCTCATAATCCCATGACAGAGCCGGAAGAAAATTCTTTTCAAAATTTGCTACTTATATGTGCTCTTTAAACTTTGGTTCTGGTTATCCATACCATAGAAAAATCAAGGAGGAGAATAGTATTCCCAAGATTGTTGGAAATGAATAGAATACCCAGACTGAAAAGATGGTACTTGTAAAGAAGAGGTGGTCAAAACCAAGATACCAAAGAAAACATTGTATGCAACAATGTCAGTCAGGGCATGGGGCTCAATGATTTGCTTTAAGGAATCAAGAGCTAAGAGAAATGTAGGTTTTAAAGCAAATCAAGTAAGAATTATTTCAGATTTGGTTGATTGGATAAGACTTGGTAAGGTTCTCCAAAACTAAAGCCAAGTCCCAGAATTGTATGTTCATTAATATTCTATGGATGAACATTCAAGAAAAGATTTAATTGCAATCGGGTAAATTTTTTGAAGCCTTGGAAATGTGAAGAAGTATTTCACCAGGGGAATAGAGTGCGGGCATATTCAATTAGATTAACTAACAAACTTAGCCAACTTTCTTTGGTAAAGCTTATTTTTGGGAGATTTTGTATGTCATAGAGATTGCAACTTCTGTTATCTCCAAAGAGTCTGTCATGAGTTC
Source organism: Palaemon carinicauda (assembly GCF_036898095.1). Classification (NCBI taxonomy): domain Eukaryota; kingdom Metazoa; phylum Arthropoda; class Malacostraca; order Decapoda; family Palaemonidae; genus Palaemon; species Palaemon carinicauda. Next base: position 165,669,543 of record NC_090728.1, on the reverse strand, counting down.
TCACTGAATTGATCATGTGTGAATATTAAGACTCTCCAGTTGATTGTGGAATTTATTAAGAGTGGGGCTATTTCAGAAGTTTCCTCCAAAGGCAAAGGACCAGATCAAGTGCAATAATCTTCTCCTGTTAAGGTCAGTGTAGAGGAGCAAGGCACATTCTGGTGTTTATTGATGTCCATAGCATAGCAAACACGTGCTTGCCAAGACTAAAGGGGGAAATGCATGGATGTCCCAGTTTGTCCTACAACTGCAGCATACTGTCTGGCCAAGGTTGCAGAATCGAGTAGAGGCAAGCAGTAGACTAGCAGCTTGTTTAGCAACAGTCTTGAGTAGGATGACAAGATTAGTCTCATATCCTTGTTAAAATACTTGGGAAACTATATGATCATTAATCATTCTTGCAAGGACATAAAATTTCTTCCATATGATGTTGGCACCCTTGTTTTGAGCACCTGGAATGAACTTGGGGATGAGAGATATGTCATATTCCTTTGCCTAGATGGAGATTTCTAATGCCAAATGACCCAGTGATGCAAAGTGATTCTCCCTTGGTTCCACAAGTAGAGTTGTAGGTCTAATTCAAACTATCAGCTTGTCCAAGGATGTTTTGAACGCTGAGAAACTGGGAAAAATTGTTTCTTTGAAGATCTAGATGTGCACTCTAACCCTAGATCAATGCTTTTGAAACCTTAAAACCTTTGAGTTCTAAAGGAATTAAGGGAACTGCAAACTTCACATCTCTTGGCCATTTTTCCTAAATCTTGAATTATATTTTGATTGTGTTTCACATATTATTTTCTTCTGTTCTCTATAACTTTACCAGGTACTAGGTCAAAAGGAATGTGTTCGTAGAGTGTATTTGTCTCTGGTTTGTACCACTTAAGGAGCTTTTGAAACACTTGTCATTTTCATCTAGTGTTCTGTGGCAGTAATTGAGTGATTGTCTTTTGTATTTTTTGCATGAGACTTTGTTATTTGGTATTTTTCTGTTTCTACCTTATTTAGCTGTAAGTTATAGGTTAAGAGTTGTTGTAAGTTACGAGTATATCAAAGGAAGTATTCTGTTTTGTAGTTTTCTTTGTTTTGGAAAATTTTGAGATTTTCAGTTTTTCTCTTCATTCTTTCCCTTTGTTTTTATAATTTATTTATGATTGATAAACTCTTGTATGATATATCAAAGTTTCTTTCCTCTAATGACCTATTGACTTTGTGCTATTCCCACTTCTTATCAATTTATCATGTCTTTTATAAAAGTCTTTTGTACAGCCTCCTCCCATTTCGTTGCTAAACATGCAAAGTAAAAGGGATTAGTACTGGCATGTAGATTAAATAAATATTTTTTTTAACAGAATATTTTCCAATACAAAGCCATTACTTTCACCATATTAGCCCACCTTGCAACCGTTCTTTCTATAGCAGCAAGTTCAGTGATTTTCTAAGTTTATTTTTCCATTTCAGTCCCACACTTTAATACTTAAGAGTATTAGATGATTTTATAAATCCATAAATTATTGGTAATAAGGCTTTATCTAAAGAAGTTATTCTTCCAGGCGCTTCAGCAGATGGCTGATGAAAACAACGGTTCCATTGTGTGTCCTCGTACTCGGCAGACTTTTAATATCAGTGAAGCAGAAAAAGTATATGTCATGTGAATTGTTTTTGCTTTTATCTTTTATATCTTAGTTTAGTTTTCTCTTGTGATATTTTTGCCAGATTTTTTTTTGTATATACTGTACTGTATACAGAAAGATCTACTTACCAAAGCTGCCATGAAATCACAAGGAGAAATCAGACTTTACTGTAATGTTTATTAACTTTTATCTGAATGACGGTATGGCCTCTTGTATGTGACTGAAGGAGACTGAATTGTCACTGTATTAACATATCGTTATGAAAGAGAACTACATCCAGTGGAGTTCAATAGTATGCTTTATTTGCTCTTGCCATAAAAGTTTTTTATTTGGGAACCGATGCAAACTACCTTTCCCATTACATACATTGCCTCCACTGTCTTTGTAAATATAAATTTTGAAATGTACATAATGTACATCCAATGCATATTGTGTATTGATGGAAAACTAGTTTTATATGGTCAGTGATAAAAAAAAATTATCTTTGGATGAGAACAGTATCTATAGAGTTGATCCTAGAGTATTTGTTTCTATTTGATTTTTTCATTGGCCTTGATATTTTTCTTTTGGATTTAAGTCGGGTGTGTAGTTTGTCTAATATGGCGTACTATACGTTTTAGGTATATTTATTTGCTCTTTCGTATTTGCCAGTTACATGACATAATTGGAACACTACTATTGTGATGAAGAAACCATTCAGACTACAATACTGTGTTCTAATAAGTCATTCAATTCTTTTCTATGGCCATCAAGTAACCAATTTCACTCTCTCTCTTTCCCTTTCTCTGCTTTTTTACAAAAAAATTTGACTCAAATTTGTGTTTAGACTGGTGAGTTGCCACTGTTAAAGACACAGAATTGCTTTAAGATTATGTATGACGTGCAGTTTGTGTTTAATTTAGCTTTAGTTGTAAATATTAAGTTTCTTGACATAATGTCTCAAGATCATTAACAGAATAAGGAATACAGCTAAGCTCAGGTAATGATAAAAGCAGTAAAGTGTATTGTTTCTAGTGGTGTGAAGTTTCTTTGTTGTACCCAGTAATGTAAATGGTATTTGCATTTGTTATCAGTCCAGTATTTTTAAACAAATATTTTTTTACATAATTTTCTATAGATTAAATTGGTACAAATCTGAAACCTTGCAAACTGGAAGCAGAAAAATGACATAGAAAATAAAAAAGGATAAAATAAACCAGGTTCATGAGAAGTTTTGTTTACAGCCTTTTATATTTTCTTTACTTTCTCAATGTATGAAAACCTGATAATATTTACACAGCAAATAGGAAAATGAATATTTTAGAATTGAAAACTAAATTGAGATAACATTAATCTGTCATTTAAATTGTCTTGAAGTACTTAAAACATTTTCTTTTATCTGCAGTGGAGCCAATTTGCATGGTAATAACGGTCAAAATGTAAGAGAAATTGTTTTATAGCAACAGACAACTTGTAGATTACAAGTAATAAGGTAATTAGAAACATAAAGGTCAAAGCTAGAACAGCAGAGGACGTAAATCAGGGTAATGGGTGATATTTTGCCGAAAGCTTACAACATACCCATATAATGGAAGCATTTTTAACTTAATTTTTCTAGGTGATTAGTGCATTATGATTATAAGCCACCAGGTGATTAGTGCATTATGATTATAAGCCACCAATGTACATCACATACAAATATAAACCCTTAAAACTGGATAAGTGAAAATTTAAACATGTAAACCCAATTGGTCTAGTAAAGGAAAACGAATTTGTTGAGTTTGGCAGTGGAAGTGATACATATTGGGTCCCATAAGCCTTTTAAGTGAGTACCACTTTTAGTATAACCTGTGGGATATATTGTGGATGATATAAAAGATTCTTTTCCGTATCCCTTTGGTCCTAGTTATGTTGCCTTATGCTTTCACTCTTCATCTATTCCCTGTAAGGTTTTCTCGCCTGGTTGTCCAACTGCTCTAATTTTCACCTCTCTTTCAACAAATCCTTCAGACGAGTCTTATAGGACTAATTTTGTTGCTCAAGGGTCTTATTAAACTTTTTCATAAAAGGAACAATTTTTTTTCTGTTAAAATTAAATCCAGCTCTCATTATGCCTATTTGTGCCAGCATTATGTACTGTATATGTACATTTACCACATTAGTTTAATATCTCCAATTTGTATATTGGCTGACATCAGATACAGTATAATATGAATTGTGGAAAATTATGCTATATAGTACGCTTTTTCAAGTGACGTATTTCAAGAACTTGGAAATGCTTGATTTACATATTATATATTGCAAAATAGTATAATGTTTCATGATTAGCACTTCTTGCAAAAGACTGCAAAAAGTAGTTCGACACATTATTTTCTTATTTTTTTTAATGAAGGTACCCAAGGACATAGCTATAACCTTACAATATTGCTATTGCAATGTTGATAGGTTCTTGAATCCGATTTAAAGTTTATTGCTCCAGCTCATTTGAGGTAGGATGTAGCTGTGCAATATACTGTATTGTATTCTTTACCATAATAATTGATACGGGATAAAATTTAAGCAGACAGGCTCTTCATTCTATTTTCATATGTGGTCCACATCTAGTGCTTTGGGATACTGATATTCATAGAGAAGAGTATATGAAAGGAGTTCTTTCTCATCAACATATATAATCTGGGTAAAAGAATGAATGTGTCCATATAATGGCCAGACTTTTAAGTGAAAGGACAGTCGAGTCATTTTCTAAGGTAATTATTCTCCAGCTCTAGGGTGATCCCCCATATCTCACTATGTTGATACTGTATCTCAATTTTCTACTGCAGGCAAAGCAAGTGGGAGGTTAGCTTTGTTTCACCTGATATTGTTAGCATAATGGTTTTGTTTTATTGATTAAATCAGAATTTCATATTAAGCAATTTTAATTGATTTACAGCATACCCTGACTATGACTGTATTGTGTAGGCTTTGAGGAAATAACTGTTTTGTATTGATACAAAAGCAATGTCAGCTTTTTTTTCATGTCATACATTTCTATTTCAGTGATTCTCTCTTGGTTTCTACAATAAAAGCAGAGTATTGAAGTGATAATATTTGGGGCTAAATATATGTGATAAATTATCAGTACTGCATTTTGCAAGTTAAGGCCAAGCTTCTGGGTTACAGAATTGCCATGTAGAGTAATTTATTCAATTAGTTTCTTTCAGAAAAGGAATCCATTATTTTAAAGCAACATATGCTTTTCATCAGTAGTTATCCCTTGTCTCTACAAATTTCATCAGGGTTATTGCACCCTGTAAGTCCTCCAAGTTTTTATTGGTTATTCAATTCAAAATCAGGGTCATAATAGGCATTACTAAGTGTTATCATTTCTCTGCTGTAAATGTGTGACATATGGAGTTCATTTGTAAATTTTTTAATTTTGTTAATTCATATAAATTTGCAGTTCGTTTAACAATGTGCTCAGAGCAAATTGCCATTATGCTACCATGCTGGGCTTGGGGCAAGTTTCTCTTGAGGTCTGACTTGTTATTTATTCCTTATATCTCTTTGAGGGGGTTATAGTTTTTCATAATCTAGTTCTTAGATATATTGTAATGTATTTTCATGTAGACCTAATGTCTGCTATTCTTTGTGACCACTGTTAGCCTCCCCAATTCCAACAAGAGATAAGAGTAGAACATGAAAGGTAAGAGTACTTTGCATGGCTAAATGACCTTCACACAAGTATAATTCAACATGAAATTTTCTCTGCCTGTAAAATAAATAATTAAGGCAGCAGAATCCTATTTCCTAATTTCTAAGTGGATATTAAGGTCACAATTAAGGAGCTAGACCACTCTGAGCCAAGAATAAAGAAGAAAATCACACTCATAAGAATCATTGAGGAGAGACAAGTCCAATGATAAGAACAGCAGTGGTAATCAAGAACTTTGATGTAATTATATAATTACAGCAGTACAACAGAAGTGGAAATATTTGCTACAGTCTAATCCTAACCATAAAATTTTAGTTTAGATTGTGGTCATTTTTTGTAGAGACAGCTGAGGCAGCCATTTCTAAAATTGAGGCTATGGACACGAATATGACAGGTCTGCCTGAAAGCAGTGGAGGTGCTATCCACATTAAATCTTTTGACCACAGTCATGAGGTCAATAGAGTCTAGGAGTAAGACCCCTATTGTAGATGTTACTGAATGCAGAGAAAATCAAGACACATACAAGATTGAACCCATTAACAAGATATGACAAATGCCAGACCAAAACAAATCCATTCAGGTAGTTCTGCACTGAATTTCAATCTATTCCCTGGATCAGAATATTGCATTGTAGTAAGGCGTTGCTGAACATCCAGCATCTATATTTGAGAGATTAGTGCTAGTAAGTTTGAGGGAATAAGTTCAGACTTCTCTTTAAGTAAGTAGTCATGTGGTATCATGGACCTTTTAGTGTACATTACTCTTCATTCACTAAGGCAACTTGAAGTTACAGTTGTTTGAATGATATTGTAGTTGAATAGGTGCTGGTCTGATGAAGGACAGTTCACCCAGTCAAATGATAATCCAATCAGACTAGTAATAATACAGATGAGTGGAGAGGAGGGGGTTATTTTGGATGCAAACCAGGTTCACTGCCAAATATTTTAAACCTGGAAACAGGATTCTGAAGGTGATCAAGTACTATTACTGTTCCGTATTAACCATTCTAGTATGGTTGAGCATTGTAAGTAACATCTTTTATGGAGAAATGAGAATCATATGTACTGTATAGAAAGAGAAGTGACCTAAATACTTATAATTCATAGATATATAGTATTAAAGTTACCCAGTCTTCTGTTTTGGTTAGATCGCTATTAAAAAGACAACCAAGATTATTACTCTTATGTTTTCATGATTCAAGAGAACACGGTTATTTTATAGCAAAATTTTGGTTGCCAAAAAGGACCATCACAAAGCCTTAAGATAAGGTAGGGGTGTAGAGATTATTTCAAGTGTCTGGATGAAGATAATCAATAAATTTTAAGCTTTGTGATTACAGTGTCATGTTCCTTAAGGAAATGTAACTGGATTAAAATGTTCTCTGGGCAGGAACTGTATGGACATAAGAATATCATCTGGACAGAAACTTTGTCGAGATTTGTACTGTATACTGTACTCGTTAAACAGGAAATACAGTATATCCATATTTACCATTGTTATCCAAGAATCAAGGACATGAAGTGTAAATCTGTGAACCTTGATTGCATAATTATTTCTAGCCTTAACAGAGATCTAGAAAGAATCTGAGATAGATTCTAAATGTTTTGGAATTATATTTCCCAGAACTTGAAAGGTACATAAATGAATGTTGCCCGGAAATTATGTATTATTTGCATGACATCCTGTATGTATAGAGATAATGATACAGGTAATTACAAGCTAGACCCTTGTTTAAACATATCCTATTTGTTAATGTTCCATGAATTCCTATTTTAATAGGAAGTTGCCCCTAGTGCTTGAATGGCAAGAAATAGCGAATCCCCATTTTGAAACAGTGTGTTAGATTCCCCATTCTTTTTAGGTGCCATGTTCTTATGCTTTACAGTATTTCTGTTGTTGATATTTTAACTTTAAAAAAGGCTATTTTCCTACTTTGAAATGCTATGTGCACTTGCATTACATTTTTGACATTGGTGTTTCTGTAGGTATACTATATAAGTATTGTTTTTTATTTTCAAGTGATATCCTGTAATTTATAATTTCTTTTTCACCAATGGCTGAAGTGTGGTTAGAAGATAACTTAGAAATTGAGTTAGGAAAGTGGACAAAGACTAATTGATAACTCTGGAAATTCAATTATGGGAGTAGCAGAACAGACTAAATGATAACTCAATGGAAATTTTCATATTGCCAAGAAAGCACTTTAAAGTTTTATTTATAAATAGCTTATCAATTTAGTATATTAGATGAGAAATTAGAGACCTTTCAAAATCTGGATTGGACCTGTCACAATTATTCATATTCATTTTTATTTGCGACTGTTAGCAGTCTTGAGGTTGTCAATGGTTGTAGTTCATAATCTCGGTTTTAGAAAATTATGTCACTTGGTTAAACAATGAAGAGGAGCTTTAGGGAAATGCTTAGAAGTCTGATAAAAAAACTGATTAATTTACAAAGTCAAGCATTTCCTTGGGATACAGTTCTCAAAAGAAACTATTTCTTTCCAAGTATTATATCCAATAATGGTTGAGTTAGGAGAAAGAAGATATATGATTTTTTTCCCATAAATATAGGTATTTTATTATTATTTATAGTGGCCCCCCACTCAGCTCTCCTTTTAGATACTTTTCAACTTGCATAATCACGAGAAGCAGAGTATAAATTTAGGGAGATGGGGATTTACCTAGTAGGCAGGAAATACTCACCCAAGAAAAGTTAGAACAATTTTTCTTGTCTATTAATGTCCCTCAGTGCTTTGCTAACCTTGACTTTTTAGGTGCAGAGGATAAGAAAGCAAGGTAGTTTGTATCTGTAAATCTGAAACAATAATTTTAATACAAAAGTCTAGAATATGGACTATGTTGTGCATTAAAGATTTACTTAGTATTCATGTTTTAAAATCAGGGATAAGCTCACCCCCGGTAATCACATTTTTGGTCAATCATTGGCTTATGCTCATTCAAGACTAGGGTTTAATCTCAATGAAATTTTAGTTTTTAAGAGTGTACGTATGCTGAAAGCCCAGTTATTTTGGTCTAGTAGTTTGGAAATTAGAAAGTTCTTATGTCGAGAGTAAATGTGAATGCCCTGAAAGTTATCACCATTACTAGCGTTTCACAGTATATTAATTTTGCCAATATGATTATCAAGATACCAGATTGATTAATCTATCTGAATTTGACTAACATATGTGGCTTATTACCCATTCTTTCAAAGTTTGTAAATATATGCTTATGTAGAGGCTTCTTATTGTTTATATGAGCTTGCTATTTTATTTCATTTATATGATGGGGGAATCTTTATGGATAAATGGACCAATAATTCTAAAAGAATAAAAAAATTTGGTTTTACTGTTTAACATCATTTGAAAGGTTAATATCTTAAGCTTGTTTGTTATCTTTAGCATTTGGACAATTTCATAACCATTAGCTTGTCACAACTTTGTAGCCAGTTGAAAAGGAAATTAGTTAAGTACCTCTATAATAAATCTACTGGACATTCTTCAGCCAATGTGGAAGACAAACCTTGGTAGGATTTGGAATTTTTTATATGTAGTCTGAGACACCTTCGTTTCATTAATAGTTGAATTGTTTAGATGCTTGATTGGTCACAGGTTTTCAGAGTTTTAAAATATTGACTGGCATTCTATGAAAGTTTTAAAATATTGACTGTTGTTCCTTAAAGTAGCTTTTACTCTTTAATTTTTTCTTTTGCCTTTGCTTTGCTTAATTCAAGATTTAACAAGAAAAAAATTTTCCAGTTAAATAATAGTTCATTGTAAGGCATCCAAACAGCGTTATGCATATAATGGAATCATTAAAAATGTATCTGATTTTTGAGGGATTTGTCTATTGAAGCAATCATGAACCTAGATGATGAGAGCAGCTCATTAAACTTTTTTGGAATTTAGGCAAAGGTTGGCGATATTCAATTTATAGATTAGTCAGTGTTTTGACTGTTCATTTCAGCCTAAAGTGTATACTCTAATGCTGAAAGATTGTATTATTAACTGACCAGAAGCTAAACCGTCTTAATTATAGAATTATTTTTCAAGTAAAGTATAGAATCAGAAAATGTAACATGTAATGTACCGATACTATTTGAATTCTATGAATATACCGATCACTGTTATACAGAATTTAATTGCTATGCAAAAGTAAATGTTCTGATGTAGTTTTCATGGTTGTAATTTTTGAGGGTCCATAAATATGCTGTACATTTTTATGTAATGAAGGACCTGAGATTTTGTGGTTTTCTATAGATTTATATGACTCTATTATTCTTGAGTATGCATCTTGTTCTGGGGTTAGAAGAATGTACATTTGAATGTGTTTGGATATTGATAGGGACATAGGTAGATGTAGATAATTCAAGGTTATATTAGCATATTAAATTATTTACATTTTAGTTACTTTTTAGTGAAGAATATCCATTTTTGGTATGTTTCCTTTTTGTGCTTAATTTTTTTTTGGGGGGTGGGGTGGGGGGGAGCAAGCACTTTACTGTTAATATAACCAAATTTAAATAGTGAGGGTACTTATAGGATACTGTATTGTTTGTAAAGAACCTGTATTTTTATACTCTTGTAATTACTGTACTGTTAAGCCATGCAATTCGGTTAGTTTTCAAACTGTTGTCTGATTAATTTCATAAAGTGCAGTTTTATGTAGTTTATGATATTCTTCAAAGTTAACAGAAATAACAATGTAGATTCCAGAAGTGAATGTTGATACCCATTCTTTTTTGTCTTAGTTCTTTACTGTAGTTTTGTTTGCTTGTTTGATCTACTGCATGAGCAGTGGCTGGATACATTTTTCCTAATAAAACTATAAAATGTTCTCATATGTTTGTTAGTGCTAATTGACGTTTTAATATTTATGTATGTCAGTATACAGTAATACCAAATCAAAGTTTTACTAAATTTTGCCAATTTCTAGTGATATACAATCAGAGGAAAAGATCACTTCAGCTTTTGGTATACAAGTTATCATCGGGCAGTTTTAGGAATGATGAAGCTGCAAATATGATAGTTGTTTTTCTATTCTATCAGAAATATTATTTACTCTTTAAATTGTACTTTATGATTACTGTACTGCCATCACAGCAGTTCTCTGTCATTTTCCTTATTTCTTGTTTAAAAAGTAATTTATGTATATAATTTTTGCCTAAAGTTTATAAAGAAAAAAATTAACATCAAATTTCCATATGATGGGAAGAAAAACACCCTTTGAATTATACATAGTAGTCATTCTAGCCCCCTCTTTCTATCCCTACTAACAGGTTGCTACCACAGGAATGGTTAGGAGTCTTCATTTTCCAAGTTATCTTATGGAATCTGTAATGATGCTTTTTTCTGTAGGATAAACATCAATCTTCCAATCATGTGTTCCCTTTAAGGCACTAATCTCTTGAAAGTATCAGTTTAGTTACCATTGCTCCTGTCTGTCCATCTGCCAAAACTCCCTTTGACATGGGAAAAGCAGCCATCAAAGTAAGTAAAGTAAGTTGGAAGTTTTCTTGATAAGAATGATCCGGTTCCTTAGACGAAGAATGCTTTCTGGAGTTTCGTTTTCATACCTATCAAAATTTATATGGAGGAATTTACAGTATTTTCAATTCCATACTAAGGCATTGCAATTAGATCCTTCCCCATCCCGAACGGCACTGACCCTAGCAGGTATGACACCAGAATGGGTCTAATAAATCAGTCACTTATAGATTATATCAGTCTTGAACTCGTTCCCTTTTCTGTAAAGTCTTTTCTTTGATCTACTCTGATTGGATTTACCATGTAATGTTCGGTAGGGTTTTGTTAGGAGAGTGAAGGATCTGAACATTTTAATATTATCTTTTCCTTCACAGTAGATTGGACTATGATCCTTGATCCTCATTTGGATAAAAAAACTATCTAATGTAGACATTCATAACAGATAGCTATTCTAAGACTGTCGGGTTTCAATTGGGCAAATTCTTGCCTTCATTAGCCCAAGTCCATAAAGATATTCCCCCTCCCACTTAGCTGCTTTCAACAGGCAGTGCAGGTTTTCATGTCCCATTGGGAAATGGTAGTGGTTAACATGAATCATAACAAATCTCTCAATTTAGGATCAATACGTTTCCCTCTATTTATCCTAGTTAATTATTGGAGAAGCTTGACCGACTAGTGACAGAATTTGGAAGGAAGTTGAGAGTTAATGTGGGTAAGAGTAAGGTTATGAGATGTACGAGAAGGGAAGGTGGTGCAAGGTTGAATGTCATGTTGAATGGAGAGTTACTTGAGGAGGTGGATCAGTTTAAGTACTTGGGGTCTGTTGTTGCAGCAAATGGTGGAGTGGAAGCAAATGTATGTCAGAGAGTGAATGAAGGTTGCAAAGTATTGGGGGAGTAGTAAAAAATAGAGGGTTGGGCATGAATGTAAAGAGTGTTCTATATGAGAAAGTGATTGTACCAACTGTGATGTATGGATCAGAGTTGTGGGGAATGAAAGTGATGGAGAGACAGAAATTGAATGTGTTTGAGATGAAGTGTCTAAAGAGTATGGCTGGTGTATCTCGAGAAGATAGGGTTAGGAACGAAGTGGTGAGGGTGAGAACGGGTGTAAGAAATGAGTTAGCAGCTAGAGTCGATATGAATGTGTTGAGGTGGTTTGGCCATGTTGAGAGAATGGAAAATGGCTGTCTGCTAAGGAAGGTGATGAATGCAAGAGTTGATGGGAGAAGTACAAGAGGAAGGCCAAGGTTTGGGTGGATGGATGGAGTGAAGAAAGCTCTGGGTGATAGGAGGATAGATGTGAGAGAGGCAAGAGAGCGTGATAGAAATAGGAATGAATGGCGAGCGATTGTGATGCAGTTCCGGTAGGCCCTGCTGCTTCCTCCGGTGCCTTAGATGACCGTGGAGGTAGCAGCAGTAGGGGATTCAGCAATATGAAGCTTCATCTGTGGTGGATAACAGGGGGAGGGTGGGCTGCCCTAGCAGTACCAGCTGAACTCAGTTGAGTCCCTTGTCAGGCTGGGAGGAACGTAGAGAGTAGAGGCCCCCTTTTTGTTTTGTTTCATTTGTTGATGTCGGCCACCCCCCAAAATTGGGGGAGGTGCCTTGGTATATGTATGTATGTAATTATTGGAGACAATAGATGGTGATCACATTCATCAAATTCCTTCTTTGCAATTCATATCCTCTCTTCAAAGGTGATTAATTATCCCAAGAGTAAAATTTTTACTCATGAGCAATCTCTAAAATTAGATTCGTTGGGTTTGGTCCTCAGTTGGTATTAGCCGACATTCCATTCTTTTAACAAGAGAAAGACCTAAATTTTGCAAGTTAACATGCAGTTTGACATTACATCTACCACATCATTTAAGCTTTTAAGTATTGAGGCCTGGTCTCACTTCATGGTAGTTTCTTTGCCTTGGAAGATTTACCACATGTCCCATAGTGAAAATCATTCTTCTAGCAGGTAAACCAGGCACCAAGGGTGAACTCTGTAGTGCAGTGTCAGTAAGTGTTCCCCTTATGACAAAACCCCCAGCAATGTAAAAAACTTACTAGCTTCATTCTCAGGTGGAGGGCAGTTGTTATTGGTGGCCCAAACCAGGACTCTGTGACAGCAAGGGGAAGGAGAGTTCACACACTTTAAGCCTTGTCCACACGATCGAGCATGCTCAACAGGCAAAGATGATACGAGACCAGAATAGTTAGTGAGAATAATAGTTTTCCCTGCTTCTGACATCATCAACCCTCATTCTCACTACCTATTGTGGTCTGGCATCACTGTTTGTCCGTCGAGCATGCTCGATCGTTTGGACAGGACTAAAATCTCTTCCCCATCTTCCATTCCCATTGTCGGACATTTCTCCCTTGAGACTACCAATGAAGATAGTTGCATGGGAGGGAGGGAGTGACAGTACTTGTCTACTAAGTGGTACCTTCAGGGTCAGTAAGTGATTGTGAATTGTGAGTCTGTTACAGTTACCACTATTGCAACAGGAGCATGGGAGCTGTCCTACTAGAGCCAATACAAACTTGAGCATTGACATGACCTTTAAGGTCAGTACTGATATTCACTAGTTTCAGGTGAAAGGTCCTATGTTGGACCAATCTCTAGCATCGAACGGGAGCCCAATGTGTGTCTTTTATGTTACTCTTCGCGCCTTTATGAAATGTAGTCGTCAACGGCTGATTTGCAATCGTGAAATTGGGTATCAGCCACTGCTTTTCACCTTTGGGAGCTACTGAGCTTTTTATCAGACTGGTACTTTCAGGGTCAGTCAGAAAAGTGAAACTGTTGCAACAGTGACCACTGTTCACACTGGTATCAGGTAATTGGTCCTACTGAACTGAACACCAGTTCTAGATAATTGATGGTAAGGATCCTTACCATGTTGTGTGAAGCTACTCCTCCGTTTGATTCCGAGGATTCTTCTTAGAAAAGCCAATTGCAAGAAGTCCTGTAGAACTTTGAGAAATCTGTCTTCTCTTTTGAAAGGAGGCGACAGTTCCTTCTTGATACCCGATCCCGTGTGAATCAGGTTACCTGGCCACAGGTCAAGTACAGCTGCCTCCACGGCTGTACCGATCCTAAGTGCCCATGGCCCCAGAGTCATCTGTATCCATGGCTGAGTGTTACTAGCACTCAAAACCTACAGGCAAAGGTTACCCGTACCCACGGCCCACTGATTGGTTTCATACCGAGCCAATCAGATCTGTATGATGGTCAATCGGTAACGTATCATCATCACAGCTTAGACACTGATCATGCGGGGCCAACGGGACTCGGTTGGCCACGGCTGATCGGTCCCGTACAACACAGCATGGACCAAGTGAGTGAAGAGCTTAAGAATCCTCAAACTGTTTACCCGGATGATGGAGTTCCACTTTGGTTTCTCGTCTTTTATGAGGTACTTCAAAAAGTGGATAGACCACCACTTGGTACCAGTTCCGTAGGATAGCACACAGTGCACTGTGCTAGCCCGACCACATCCATATACCAGTTACAGGGTACAGTGTGTTGCTCTTGCTCTTTGTTGCCAGAGATAGTTTTCTTACGGGTACGAGACCGTTCAGGGCCAGATTCCTTATCTGTCTGTTGATTGTACATTCATATTTTAGGAAGACGAAAAAACCCAGAACCCATGCAGTGCCTTATTGGCATTACTTAAGGGTCTTTGCAGTTTACTTTTAACCCCTAGCTGCACTTACTTTTATATCCTACTGTATCATCTTGTGTTCCAAATTGGTGTCCAACCTCTTCCAATTTTTGCCCTATAGTATATCTCTAGGGTTGTAGCATATATTCAATTTAGCGTTGAATTACCTTGCATACCCCTGCGCTGGGCTGCAAAACCATAAATTCAATTTACACCCAGAATGAGTTAATGAGTGCAGTCTAAAAGCACCTTTGGGCACAGGGGCAATAGTTATTTTTAGGATTGTATAGCTGTTGGATCCCTCGTCTTCCTCTTCTGAATTTACTGTGGATGAGTTTGAATCTATTCCTATTAAGATACCTCCAGTTGTCAAATCACTTGAGATTATAAAAAATGGATACGTAGAGGGGGGGATTGGGAACCAATTTTTTTTTTTTACCCAATACAGTATTGGACGTCAAAAAAAGCGAGCTCAGAGGAGGAGCCACAGGCGAGTATTGAAATAATTTTGGTGTTCTATTCATTCTTGCCTTTATCACCTTAGTTATGTTTGTTTTAGTAACTTCCACTTGAGTATAGCAGTCAATTTTTCTTTATACTTCCATGATGTGTATTTATTACAGTATTTCAGTTTCCATGTATATTACAAATTTTTTTAAGGGAGCAGAAGTCCCCATTCCAACTGGCTTGAACTTTACCTTTACCCGGAAACTCGAGACTTTCACGTGATACATAAGAGCCGCGGTTCCTTACACCTTGTGAACAAACGCATGCTTGTGGAGGATCATGGACTGTGCCTCAAAGTGGTTGAGCCTGAGTGAGAACTGTGTTGTAAGCCTGACAAAAGTGATGGGTTTGATGAAGGTGTAGCAACAAAGCTATTCTATAAACTACAGTAGGTTTGCCTGGATATATCACACTTCCCCTCATACGGATTGTGGGGAAAAGACTCGCTTGCATTTACGCAAATTTGTGTGCCAATGCAAGGGAGTCTTGGCCCCCATTTTAAGTCTAGTTCAGCTGGCAAGGCTTACAAAGCTATACCCCAAGAGAGGAGAGAATTGAAGGAAAATGCCAGTCATTCATTCCTTTCACCCTAGACTTACTCGTAACCTTAGCTCTCAACCTAAAGTTTCTTGTCCTGTAAGAGGACCTGAGATAGCTAGATCACCTGCTGAGCAGCTATAACAGGTTTTAGCAAAAAGGTATCCATGAATTTGTGGCTACATCATGCAGGTAATGGGCTGTAAAAGTTGTCTGTCTCTTTCAGACATCTGCGTAAAGAGCCTGTGCCACAAAGATGTTACAGTTAAAATCCAGTGGTGCTAACACCTATATCATGGGCACTAATTCAAAGTCCTGTCTCAGAAGAAGGTGAAAAGGATCTGGAGATCATCTCTCTCAGCCAGACGGCAATAGTGTTCTAAGTTATATTTTTCTTCCTGTACTGACTTTTTAACACAGTGCTGCAGGTACGGTCTCACTGACCTGGTACGCTTGAGATAGGCCCTCAATGCTCTTTCAGAAAAAAATAACAGATGAAAATCTAGGGTCACTAGAAGATGGATTTTGGCAACAAATCCAAGAGAAACCTCAATCCACCCCCTTGAATAGTTGTCAAAAGAGAGCCCGTGAAGTTCACCAACCAGCTAAAGCGAGCAGGAACACTGTTTTCAGGGTAAGGTACCTGTCTAAGACAACGGTTCATAGGGTGGCCCATGTCCCTTCAAGGAACGCAATACCTTAACGACGTTCCAGGATAGCAGACTCGCTATGACTGGAGGCCAGAAATCCGTATGAGCATAGAAAGTTTATCCAAAGAAGAAATGTCCACTCCCCTGTCTTAAAGACTTGACTCATGGCCAGGCAATAGCCTTTCACCATGGAAAGAGAGCAGAGTTTCTTGTTGCAGAGGTAGCACAAAAAATCAACAATTTAAGAGGAGAGGCATCCCTTTTACGACATCAACCACAGAAGATGGCCCATTTGACCTGGTAAACCACTGTCAAAGATTTACGGAGGTATCCAGACATCTGACGTGCCGTTTTTTGAGAAAAGCCTCTCTATAATCCTGACATGTGGTTGATGTAGAAGGTCTGGGAGGTGAGGAAGTTTCTCGGTGTCTGTCAACAGAAGCAGATCTGAGTAACACTCCCTGTGGTACCACTTTAGAGCTACGAGTGTCTTGTGCATGCTCTGAAATGCTTGGACTCTGTTGAGCACCTTCCTGAGATGACAGATCAGCAGAAAGGCATAAGCGTCGAGTTTGTCCCAAGGGTGGTGAAACGCATACTCAAATGCTGCTGCTGGGTCTAGCACCATTTAGCAGTAGATCGGAAGCTTGTTGTTTTGCGAAAAAGTAAATTGCTGGGGAACCAACCCCACAAAGTCAAAATCTTTGTCGCTATCTGAGTACACAAAGACCATTCTGTATCAAAGACCTGCGTCCTCCTGCTAAGTTTCTCAGCTACAACCTTCCCTAGAATGAACCGGGCAGTGAGTGATATCGACTCGGCCTCCACTCACCCGAGAGGCCTTACCACTAGTTGTACGGCATAATTTTGTGTATTTGCTTGCAGATTTAGGACACTACGTAGGTGTCGTCGCTCATCAAGACCACCGAGTGTCCTTTGAGAATATGGCAAAATTGTTGAAGGGCAAGCCAGACTATCTTTAGATCCAAGATATTGATGTGAACTTGTCAGTCTTACTCCGAGCAAGTTCCCGATACCATGCGATGACCTGGATGAGCTCCCCATTCCTTTCTTATTACATCTCTGAACAGATAAAACTCAGGGAGGAGAAACTAACAGTTGACTGTCACTAGAGAGAGAGGATCATTGAGATGTTGCTTCACGATGATTTTATCTGCCTTTGAAGTCAGCTAAAGAAAAGTCTGCCTCTGGTAAGTAGCTGCGCTAGTAACGACAAATGTCCAAGGAGTTTCCTGTTCTGTGACGGAAAGACTATGCCTTAGATGGTATTAAGGTCCATCTCTAAGTAGACCAGCCCCTGCGTAGGGATGAGGACAGACTAATCTCAATTTATCAGGTCTTTACAAAATTCGAGAAGGCTGTCTCAAAGGACTAGCAGGGTTTCCTTTGATTCCATGAGAATCAACTAATCGTCCAGGTTGCGAAGCAGCCTGATACTGTTGGCATGGGCCTAGGACGATACCAGCTCAAACTCCCCCATGAAAACCTGCAGAGCTGTCAACAGACCGAAGCAGGGGACCTTGAACTGGAAAACCCTTCCCGTCAATTACCACTCAAAGGTACTTCCACGACGATGTGTGAACTGGTATCTGGAAATAGGCGTCCTTGAACTCCAATGTTATCAAAAAATCACTTAGTCATATTGCCTGGATGATCATGGCTGGTGTTAACATACCGCACGTGGTTTGATGGACGAACATATTCAGAGCCGAGATATCGATGACGAATCTACAACCTCTTTCACAAGAAAAGTGTTAGCGGAATCATGGGAGGGGGAGAGCTGGTGAACGGTAGGAGGTATCTCGACCGTCCAGTCCTCCACTCCATGAAGTTATCACCTCCAATTCCTTTGTAGGCATCCCTCCACTGGTGGTAAGGTGGGGGAGGGTGCTCACCTTAGTGCAACCACTTTCTTCTGTATTTTCACTCTACCTCAGCTGCATCTATGGATCTGATGAGAGGGGAATGACTGGGTGGATTCTCATGAATGGGCTGAAGATGGTGACTCCCTTTCTTCTTATGTTGCACAGACTGGCTTAATGCCTTTGACTGTCCTGAGATGCATAGTTGTGGTGCCCGAAAAGAGACAGCCCTCTGTATCAACGTGTCCTGCATCTCTTCTGCAGTCTTTCGTTGCTGCTGTGGTGCTGTTTGGCGAAAATAGTGATGGTGTCTTCAGGGAGGCTTTCCAAAGATCCAGATTCTCCCGGTGACCGATACTTTTATGCATCCTTGAAGTCATGGCTTCCCAGAGCTTAAGTACCCAGATTGTCCACTGGTTGACCGCCTGATGTATGACATTTAATCGCCCTAGCAATCGTTAAAACCATGTCTTTTAAAGCTTGCTTATTTGCTGGGTCAGTCAAATCCAATCTGCAAGACAGCCAACTGCACCCGACCAGTGGTCATTCCAGGAGAAGGCCTGGAAAGTATTCATAGCTGCGGCTTCCATAGAAATGCTTGCTCCCAAGAGGAGACCAGAACTGCTGAAAGCCTCTCCAAAGAACATCCTGGTGTGATGATGGTCATTTTAGGATCAATTGGAAAATCCCTCGTCCTCGAGGAGTGGCGATGGTGAGACAAGTGCCTGGAACATTTAGCAGAGCAAGGAGAGGGTTGATGGGAGAGAGTAGGCAAAAAATGCCTTGAGTGTAAAGGCAAAGTGCAACTGAACTGCGATGGTAAAGCATGTCTGGAATGCAAAGGGGAAGAGCACCATGAGCCCAAAGGTGAGGCCTTGCTGGAGCGTGATGGCAAGGCCCTGCTGGATTAGATGGTTAAGTTCTGCTGGGTAATGATGGTAAAGGGAGGCTGGACAGAGGGCTGGAGCACCTAGCTCGATGGTAACAAGCAGAACTTGGCTTGCCCTCTTGAGAGACCTGCTTGGCAATCTAGAAAAGACTACGCTGAAGTGCTAGGGGTATGGCACTGGGAGCAATGAGGACACTTGGAGTGTGTGAAGCAGTACACTCTCAAAGGTTCCAGACAATTGGCTTAGACGATCTGGAAAGTCTAGACAGCAAGGATATAAGAGACGATCATCTGCGAGACAATTTACGATCAACCTCCGAAGAGGATGACTCGTGAGGAGGTTAATGAACAAGCATAGAGGAGGAGGAGAACGAAGGGTAACAGCCCCTGCTGAAGCCTTCTGCGAAGTCAGAGTTAGAGGAGGCAGCCCTTTTGCAGCGAGTTCTACAGACGAGGGAACAATTGCCAGTTGACTGCTCCCAGGAAGAAACAACAGGCACGATGTCCTGCTCCGAGCGCTTCAGTGCCAGGAAACATTGATGCCTCTTTTCCGATGGGCATCCTTGGATACCAAGCAAAGGCCAAAGAATCCGTAAGGCGTCTTCCTCCTGCAAAAAAAACAAAAAAAAAAAACAACTACTACTAAAGAGAAGCTGCTGTTTTGCTAGGGGAAACTGCAACTTCCCTTGCCCCTGTGATTGTCCAAGAAGTAAGGTACCACCACTCTTAATCGAGAGGCCTCCTGAGGAGGCCACTAGAAAAGAATTGGAGTGGAGAGTACTAGAGTAAGAAAAAGCAGATCAGTACAACTTCAAGAAAAACCCCAAAGGTGTAGAATCCCTCCTCAGCTTCTTACTCCTAAACTTCACCCACTGGAAGGGTAGCCACTCCTCACACTGAATACAAGGCAAGGCATCCATACACTTGTGGTCTGCAGGATCGGCATACCCATATGAGAATCTACCTCAACGCCACTCATGAAGGTACCCTTAGGCATGTCCACATAACAGGCATAGTCGGAAGCAATCACTCGCACAAGTACCGCTGGAACGAAAAAGCAAAACAATGATTAAAAAATCTGCCAAAGTTCTCCGATGGCAGAAATCAAAGTGAAGAGCTGTGATCTGGAGGGGAGGGGATTGCTTCCCCACTGACAGATAAAGTACCTGCTGGTTGTTTATACCTCAAAGTTTTTAACTGCCATATTCCAGTTGCGCTGTTATCATCTATAAGTAATGGACGATGGTATGTATTTGTGAAAGAACAAATATATTTTTAACCAACTACCTATTTCCTTTCGTTCACCATCAACTGTCTTAAAGTTATGACTCTCCTACTAAAGATGCATAGGATAAAACCAACAAGTCCAAAAAATTATACAATATTTTCTTGGCTACATCATAAGTGTCAAATTGAAGAAAAATATACATTTATTTTCTGAGTATTACAAACACATTACAACATTTCTGACAATTTTTCATACTGCTGACAACAATTTCGAGCAAATTTTTTAAGGTAAACTTTAATAGAACTGAATTAGTACAACAAACAAATTTATACTATGGTATGAAATGACTAGGATTAAATTAACCATTCTTATTCCAGTTTAAAAAATGAAACTTGCATGATATTTTGGAAATTAAACCAACTCCTTCATGCAAGTGTAGTATTACATATAGTAGAGTAATTGTATTAAAAACTAACACAATAGGCTGTTAACCCTATCAGAACACGCCCTCTTGACAAACTAAGTCTTTCTAAAAAAAAATATGGCATTTACAAGTTTCTGAATGAGGCCCCAATATGAAAGAATATTCAATCTTAACTTTACAACAACCACTCAATGTAAAAAAAAAAAAATGGCATTTACAAGTTTCTGAATGCGGCCCCAATATGAAAGAATATTCAATCTTACTTTACAACAACCGCTCAATGTAAATTTCTGCAAAGAAAGCTTTGGGCTCTCAATGTGAGATGCCCTCAGGCCAAGAAAGATAGAGTATTGCAAATGGCCACAACCTGAAAGGGTTAACAACAAATAAATGAAGAGATAAAAAAAATTTCTGTATGTACTATAATTCTAACTCAAGACCTTTTCTATATAATGAACAAACAAATTCATAAATACTGCAGCTGAAAATAGCACAAAGCAAAACCTGCTACAAAATACTTCCACTTACAGCGTGTTCTAACAGTAAGAAAGGCAAGCTAATCCAGAACAAATGCTACATGGAATTTGGAGTAAATAGAACAAAATTGCAACAACAGTGTACAGTATTTATAATAATTCAACTATTAGATAGGTAGTTGTAAAAAAGTAATGAACAATAACTCCTCTCAACACTATCTTTTTTCTTTCTATTACAAACCTCTGCTTGCAAGATAGACACCTTCCCAAAATCTAAAAACAGACAATTTCAATATTATGCAATAAAACATCACCAAAACAAGATTGTAAAGACGCAACATTTCTCCAAAACTAGTACTGTAATAAACTACATAGTTTAATGATTGTAAAAATAAATTTGGTCAATTTGAATTGGTCTATTGAAATGAATGCTAACTTAATTATTTAAAGACTATAAAGTAAGAAGAAAAAAATATAAATGAGAGTATGATGATAAATCTCCAGTGAATACTATTACCTCTACCCCATTTCCAAAAATTGTCTGATTTATGCAGTTTTTTCCTATTGGAAAAATTTATTAATCTTACATTAAAAGAGAGCATGTAGAATTAGTCTAATTGTGATCATTATACAGTATATTAAAATAAATTAAATGGGAATATTGATACACTATACAATAGTTAAATTTAGTTACAGAGTAGTTTTAAAGATATTTGGCCAAAGCTTTCCTACATAATTATGGCACTATTTTCTTCCATTCCAATATTTTCTCAACTAAATTTAGTTATTTAGAAAAGAAATAATGAGGATTTACGCTATTATGAGATTCATACGATTAAAAGTTTAAATGCTGTACATAAAAGAGATTGACTTTAATTTCCCATTTCATTGTTAAACTGTCAACAATTGGGAGCAGTAATATGCTCAAGTATAAACATAACTGCATGCCACATAGTAGCAACTGTGAGCACCCTTAAGACTAAAGAACCTGCATACAATAAACCTGAATGAAACTTCCAGCTCTGCCACTGGAAGTATAATAAATATCAATGATATATTTTCTACAAGTGATATTCTCGGCAACAGTAAACAGCATGAAATAAATTCTTGAAAAGCATTTGGCAAACAAAGTTAATGACATTTTCCCATTATTTGAGATTTTCCAGCCTGTTACTATAGTCAGATCTTACCATAAGGAAGGGAGGGGTGCCACCAGCCAATGCTGAAAATCCATGAATAAAATAATACCTCCAGACTCCCTATCTACTGATATAACTAGAACAAACTTGTGTATCTCATAGAAATGACAAAAGTACCCAATATTCATTGTTATATAACACTAAATACAGGAAATATATTAACAGTTACATAATACCCACTAGTAAAGACTATAAGCAATTGTTTCACAAAGGCTTAAAAATTCCTTCATAAAATAGGACTGCTCTCAATTTTCTTTCCTTTCATATAAATGACTTCTGTGCTGCTTAAGGTCTTATGAAGCTATGCTTTTATGTCTTTCCAGTTAAGGTACATTAACTCCTACATTGCAAATGCACCTTATATAACAAAATATGTTCATGTATTTTTCAGTTAAGACCAAAAACAACACAGCATACTCTGTTCTAACAGAGTAGAAAAAGTTTAGAAATACAGTAGTTATAAAAAACAGTAGTTAAATAGGTGAATTTTCATGCTCTTTAAATCTTGTCTTTTTTATCAAAGCCTGTTCTGTATTTGGTATTATATAATTAAGAATAAATAAATATTCCTTTCTTGGATTCCAGAGCCTACATCTCGATAATCATATTTGCAAATATCAGATCCACAAATGGTAAGGTTTGACTCTATTTAGAAATTAAAATTTAAAAATTATTACTGCAACTTGAAATTTTTGGAGAAAATACAGCCATTAAATATACCAAGTAAAAAGTATTATAGAAAAAATTTGCCTCATTCAATTATGAAGTGGGGTAAAAAACATTACTTGAGAGCTGCCAATTATAACCCATTCTATTGCTCTCTTGTATTTTACAAATTTTTTTTTGTCATAATGAACTACAGACATTAAGTTTTGCTTAGAAAATTTCAAAGGATAAATATGTATAAACATGAAAAGGATTTAAGAAGTAAAAATTTAGTTAACCTTAGCAGAAAAAAAATTGACAATTGAAGTATCTTAAACTGAACATGCAATTACTGTGTGAGAGACACAATATCATCTCCTTCAGTCTTGTAACCTTTTAACTTTATAATTTTGGTTATAAGAATAAAATTAACAATACAGCGAAATAAGAATATTTTTGGTTAGTAAGGCAAAGCTTGTTCTCTTTTAATCAAATATGATATGTAAACCAGGGTTACTAGGACAAAAGATTAATACTATGAATAAACCTTTCCATTAAAATAATTTTTTGCAATACTTGTTAACCTTAAAATCACTTATTCTAGAAATGTTACTTAGAAACTTAACAGATTCACTTTAAGCCAAATAGCCAAAGAATTTTTTGGGGGGTTTGGAGATTGAAAAATTGTGTTCATATTAAAATGCATTAGATTAACTAAAGGCCAGAACAGCTGGGAAGTCAAACAGCTAGTGAAATCTTTTAGGGAAATGAGATTTTCAGTCTTTCACAGCTCTAAAATTCTAAAAATTAATTTGAGACTTACTTTAGGAAATGACATGTTCCTTGGCATCAACAGCTCCAAGACCCTAATAATTTACTTTGGAACATTAGGCCTTGGCATTCTAACTTCAACAAAAATATGTAAACTGCTAAAATGTGCTAATTAAATCTTGCAAGACTAGAAACAAAACAATTAAGAAATGGATATTATATACTTGGGAATGATCGTCTGTCAGAAAATTGCAAAATAACTATCACAGCACTGATTAGTGACATTAACTTTTGTATTCTAAAATAGTGTAGGTATGCACCCATCACTCAACCATAAATAATCAACAAATAGGGATTAACCAACAGTATTTAAAGAAACTTAGATCAACTAAGCACCTAAAACAACTACCAAAACTCATGACAGAAAATCTTACTGAATTCTGGTGCATATGACTATGGCGGGTAAAAATAAACATAAAAGAAATTATACTAAATAAATTCTGCAGTTAAACACAAAGAATCAATAACTCAAACTAAATAAACTCTGTAGTAAAGCATAGAAACAATTTTCACAATACCTGAAAATGTGGGTTCTGTTGTTTTGCTACCTCTAGTTTCATTGTTGCTTTCCTTTCAAGTGGAGTAATTAAATTCCTTAATATAAGATTATGCTATTTTCATGCAACATTACTGAATGAAATTCAAGATTAAGAGTTTTGAGAAGAAATATACAAATCGGCACATTATTACAAAAACGAACAGTAAGAGTAGTTCCCAACTAAAAGAGAAACTGTTTCACCTTGCTTCCGATGTCTGAGTATGTTTAAATACGGGATAACATAAAATTTAAAATTAATAGCGTTTTAAAATAAATGTGTCAATCTTCAGATACTACAGTCTAAGAAATACTTTATACAGTATAATGACATTTTAGGATTTCCCTATAATGTTTAGAAATTCTGTTCTTGGTTCCTTTACCCATCCTTTTCATAATCACTTCTGCAAGTTATCAAGTCTGACATTCACCAAATGGTCTCTCCACTGCACTGAAAACTTCATGTTTACTCAAAATCATATATTTATAAGAGCAAAATCGTCATCTTAAATTCCAAGTCTTAGTAACACTAACTTAAAACCAAAATTAAGTTCTATGTACAGTACTTTGGCATTGGCACTACACAATTGTAAGTCTTTTACATACTTAGATATACAATATTTCTGCAATCAATACACAATTATTATAAAATATTTGAAGAGAGGCAGAATTAAAATTTCTTCCAAACAACCAAACTCATTCAGCACCATGTATGCAACTAAATGTGGCCATGCATTAAACAATTAAGTCAAAATTAAACTACTATCATCCAAATTTAATTACATGACAGAAATACCTCCCTCCCCTGAAAGAGAGGATATACAGTACACACCAATATTTATTAAGTTTTCAAAATATTAGTATGACCAAATTATCTAGAATTGTCAATCATTCAAGGCACTGCAGGTCACAATATAAAAATGTCCTTCCACACTCCCTCCTACCACTTACCACTTAATATCAAGCATGAGCAGCTAAAGAGAATTAATGACATTAATGAAGTCCAAAAATACGATTTCCGAAGAAATAATCACATTAACTCATGAATATGAGCATGTCAGTTTCACCAGTTTTGAGATAGGTGAAATGGTTGTGTTGTTTTCAGAGTGACAATAGAAATTCATATGGATTCTTTAAAAACAGCACTGCCTCATGAAGCAAAATGATAGCATAATCCTTAGAAACACTTGGCACCACTGTAATGGATACTATAATCCTTATGCAAGTCTCCCTGATTGTAGAAAAAAAAGCATTACTCCCAAGATACAGGTTTTTCTATTCTTCACACCTGTGCACATAACTGGGTACAAAAACAATTGGAGGGAAATGTGATATTACAAAAACACTTTATGATAATACAGTAATGTACCTGTTACCAGCTTCAATTTTCTTCTTTCCACTGATAACAGTCCATCTTGCACTCAGCTTGCATGAAGCACAGATCGAAGATCTTCTGGTAAAGATGACAAAAGTGTTTGGACATGTGCTTGTAATTTGTCTCTTGTTTGTTGAGATGTCTGTATGGTGTCTGCATCATTGAGTTTAGATCGAAGTCTCAACACCATGTCAACAACTTCCACCTCTGTACGTGTTGATACCCAGTCACCCAAGTCCTTTAGAAACAAAGTTATAATCTTATGCAAGTAAGAACAATGATTACTCCTAAATTTGATACATGCGATAGAAAATAAAATATTCTATTTTTTCAAAACACAGAAACAGCTTAATATATCTATCTTTTTATATGGCAAGTAATGGAGAAATATAGAACATTCATATATTGAATAAAAGCTATTAACTCACTTAAAATTAAAAGGAAAACTTACTGCTTCACTGAGAGCTTGGAGATGTAGCTCTGAGAGTTTATCAGAGACCTCCTGATATCGAGCATTAAACCACAAGGAGAAATTAACTGAGCGGAAGAATCTCCTATAAAGGCCTTCCCAATCACCTCGAATGCCACTTGTCAATTGCGGTCCATACAACTCTAAAGTGGCTAAGAAGTCATCAGGGTTGAATGGACGTAAACTTGGTATTGCCTGAGGATTAAAGTAAATTGTAGTTCTTTACATTTAAAGTTGTTATTAATCCCAGGCAAAGTTTAATCCAGATCAAATAACAATGCTTAATGGTAAGTATGTGGTAAGCCTGATTAAGCACCATAAAACTAGAATTTTAATAATAAGATTTCTTAATGGTGTCAATGACCTTGGATGTCAGGATACCAGAAAGCTTTAAATCAATCAATCAATTATTTCTATACTCGCCTGATGTCCATACCACTACTTCTCCAGAAGCCCAGTTTAATTGACGCATAGCCGTTGATTTTTAAAATTTTCACATTTCTTTTGTTTCAAACAATACATATCCTTAACAAAGGAATAGAGCCCTCTATTGTCAGTGCTAGGGAGCCCAGGTTGTCGCCTTGGGAAATATAGCTAACGGTTATGAAGTCGACATTATCCATAGGTCTACTCTTGTAGAGAGGGAGGGCATATGAACATCAGGTGAGTATAGGAAATAAGAAATATTATTAAATTTCTTTATTTCTATGAACCTGCCCTGATGTTCATATTACTCACTCCCACACAATGTTGAAAGTGCGGCATAATTGAAGGAAAGAGAGGGATAAATTTTAGTACAAGCCATGCAATGAGGTTGAGGTTACAAACCTGTTCTAGCTTGTTTAGCTTACTCTGATTAAGTTTGAAATATGGGATTCCAGATTGTTTACTATAGTAATTAAAAATACTGTACTGTACGGTAGATTGGCTTTTTGAGATAATGTTTTACAAACCTCTACTTGATACTTGCTTCAGTTGCTGCTAAAATTCATGGAAGTAACTGTGGTCCTAATATCATCCACCTTTACTCTCAAGCATTAATGATTTTTTGTATCTAATTCTTTGAGTACCTCTGTGATAAAATTTTACCATGGCATTTTTGGTTAGCAGGCAATTAGAGACCATCATTCCACAGAACAAATTAGGGACACTACATCTATTACCCTGTTTTGTCCATATACAACTGAACGACTTTTATTGGACAAAAAACTTTCTACTGCACTGTCTTCATCCAGTTTTAGTGAAGAGATGTACAAAAATTGAGACGGACTCTTAGTCTTCAAAATATTTTGGACCTAAAGAATGGTAAAAGCGACAAGATAATAGTTCCTGAAAGTCAATCTCGATCGACAACGCTTATAATTCACTTATGCGTTTAGCAGATGCTAAAACCAACAGAACGCTAGCCTATACTGAATGGTGAAAATGACCCCTGGGTTACTACTTGAACATTTAAGTTAGGGGTAAAACTGGGTAGTCTATGGCTGACCTATTACTCTGAATATAAAACTAAATTGATTTCTTAGCTACCCAAAAAGAAGTTACTGGTAATATTCACCACGAAATTAAGGAGTTGAGAGGTACTGTAATGCTGTACAGTTAAGAAACAGTTTCTCTGCAACATTGATGTAAAATCATATCATATCATACCTTAAAAACATGACAAGTAAGTTTATCGTAAGAATTCTAGCACGCTAAACCCTAACACTGATCTTGTTTACAACTGGAATTTTAGCGTGCACACCTGCTGTGGTTTACGGCTGAAATATCAACCATATGTAACGGTACCTGGCTATCAACCAATGATGCTTCAAACAGTAATGAAGCTATCGCTGGTGGTGATGCCATGTGTGGAATAAGTTTTTCTGCCAAGGAAAGATGTCCCATATGACACTGCAACAAACAACTAAGGAGTTCTTGCTTGAACAAGAACAGTTGTGCTACCTCTTTGAGCCTGCTGATGTGATTCTCTGATGGGAAGACTCTAGCTGCTAATGTGTATCAACACGCACAGGTACTTCATCAGTCTCAATCCTGAAGCAAATGCTTCTCAGAAGAAGCCAGAACTAGCCTGTATTTGAGATACCTTACCAGACTTATTCTGTTGGATAGGGCCCAAGCTGAGACCTGTGTGAACACTGGCAAGAACACTTGGGGGAGAGGTGGGCTTAGAACTGGTACATTACTCCCTCCAGGATGAAGCAGAGGTATATACTTTCTGTAGAAGTGATAGATGGTAATTTAAAAATGTGTGTCCTTCAGATCCACTGGAAGCATGCAGTCTTCCTCTCTGATTGCAGACCACACAGTAAATGCCGTCCCCATGCGGAACGTAGTTTGATGTACAAACTTGTTTAGCAGCTAGAGGTCAATGACGTGTCCATAGCCACTCGTCGACTAATTCACCAGATAGAGCTGACAGTAGAACTCCAGGGAACTGTCTTCAACAACTGTGAGTGCATTTTAGTAACTGTTTTTGTTCCTGGTAATTTATTTAGAAGGCCCCCAGGAGGCAAACAAGTGAAAGGTAATCATGCTCTCTACCACATGAGAGCAACTTTAGTGAGCCAGGTGACACAAGGAGAGAGATCACAATGAAACCCTTAACCGATCACTTGTAGACAAATCATGAGGAAATTGATCACGAAGGTACGTCTCATAGCTCATAAAAGTGAGGCAGCCATTTGCTGGTTCCTTTCACCACTGGTACTCTATCCTGCATACATGATGGAACCTCAACACACACCAACCTTACTCCCTTCAGTACAGAAGTGTCTTTAGGGAGAGGGACTGAGGTATACCTCGAGTATCCAGGAAAAAGGAGAGCAGAAGGGTGGTGCCCTTCATCCTCACCAACAGTGCACATGAGCTGTCCAGTATGATACTGAGCACTAGTATCGGGAGCATACGCTTCTGTACCAGGTACCGAAACACCTTCTGTGGTTGGGTCTGTTCTCATTACAGCTCCATTTCTCTTGCATACGAGAAGAGAGCTCGGTCGAAGACTCACAAAGCTACTGTCGATCAGTCTTCCCAAACTTCATTTTAGAAACAGCAGCATTAGAAGAAACTGACAGACACAATGAAGAGTAGAGGAGGAAGAACTGGAAGAAGAGGGGTGCATGAGCTTCTCCAGCCTGTCTGCCTTCTTTGATGACACACTCACAGAGGAAGGGGCCACAGGGGCCTCTTCAAAAGCAGCATTGACCAAACCAGCAGGTGTCACACCCTCCAGTACCAATATAGCTGTAACAAAGAGTCAAGATAGTCACTGTAGGGAGGAAGCCTCAGAAGTTCTGGCCATATATCACCAGCAATACCCGAGGAAGGCCAACTTTCTTAGGTTTACGTTGTTATTGTTGTCATACATCCAGATGTAACAAGGGTATGACTGCACATAGTCATACCCCTTACAAATGACTGCACATAATCATACCCCTTACAAAAAGCACAACGATGATGAGGATCATGGCAGATTTGCACATAAACTTACCACACGTCTTACTGGCTTTACCTGGAAACAACCATTTATTCTAGAAAGAGAAAGTAAAAAATTAAAACAGCAAAAATTTGAGTCGCAGCAAAGAGTACATGCATAATGCTTATGACCACAGTCAAAAGTGGTAGTCTTAGTGATTGACAAATGAGCGGGGCTCATACACCACCCATCAGTAGTTATAACTACTGTATCTTGTTAAATTCTAATGGTCGTTACAGCTTCGCTGAAGTCATCCATCTATTAAATAATAATGGTTTGTATTCATGTAGGAACAAATAAAAATTTTCCATTGAAAAAGCTATAAGGGCATAAAAAGGAAAATACCCATTACTGGTGCCATGCTTAAACTATTACTATAACCTTTAATATCATTGAACTGATCAGTTACCTTGTAGGGGGATATATTTTTCTGGAGGGGCATCAGTGAAGCTACATATCTCTCCAAAGGAATCATAAATGACTGGGTTAACTCTAGTAGGTGTCTTCTTAGCAGTGCACTTTGAACTTCAACTGGACGACCTGTTTGTACACCTTTCAACAACCTTTTCACCAAACCCTGCAACAGAAAAAACAAAACACAAAATAATGTCATTGAAGCTCAATAATTAATGTTAAATAAAAGTACAGTATAAAGTGTGTTATTTATGACCAAAGACCACACCATGAGATAAAGTAACAAAATAATCACTGTAAATGTGACAATTTACAACCTTAAAACTTTTATCCAAGGGTAAATTTCTAAAATTAAAAATAGTTGAACCAACATTTCTTACAAAAAAAGATAAGGATATTAATACCAGCCAAATATTTACTCTTCAGGTATGTTCATCATTAAATAAAATATGTAAGCAACTTACGTCAATGTGCTTCAGCCCCAGTAATCTAATATGTAAGACTCAGTCCTGCACAATAATTTCTTTTGAAATAAACTGGTGGGCTAGGTACTGTTTGTCAAATTTAATGACTTTTTAAAACCCATCTCTGTCCACCTAACACAGATGAAATGAATTTATCAAAGGACAGACATTATCTTTGTCATCCTTATAATTTATCAAAAACATGAAGGAAGGAAGATAAGCTTTTACCAGTTCTTAAAATATATTTGAATATTGATCATCTCAAATAAAAACGGAAAGCATCCTTTATATTTACGTGACCAAGTGATGCAGCAGTTGTTGCCTTTTTAACCATAATTCAAATTACAGTAATCCCTCGCCATATAACAGTTCACCTATTGCGGATTTATAAATATATTATATATAAACCTATATCACAGCCTCCTCTTTACGTGCAGGTTTTTGAGGGCAGATAAGTTTTTATATTTTTCCTATTCTAATTATTTTCTAGTGAATATGACAAATTCGTAGATAATTTGTATTTTTCCCTAATACAAACCTGGAATTATTTATATATAAATAATGGAAGGTTTGCTAGTTTTGGGAACAAAATTATTTTTAAGGCTAATATTTAATAAAGTAAATTATAGTAATACTGCTTATACTCTTGTAGCACTTACAATCTTACATATGTGAGTACAGTACCAAATTTTCATCCATAAAAAAAATATTCTATCATGCATCTTGTCTATCATGCGAGTTCACTTTTTGAGACCCAATTATAATAAACTAACCTATTTATCCCAACTTCTTGTTCATTTATTTATAAAAGTAAAACAGAATGAATAATGATAAAAGTATCCTGAGTAACGCATAAGGCTATAAACAACTGGACGAAAATCAGCTGTTTTGTTATGAACAACCGATTCAAATACCAGCAACTATCTAATATATACGACAAGTAACCATGCACACTAACCCTACCAAGATGACAGGTGATCAGGCAGCTTGGGTAATTCTATTCATTTACCCATGTATTGCACCACATATTAACGTTACTTTTAGGAGCTGCAGTAAATCATGCATAGCTCACTTCCAAAGTTTTCTTTTATCACTCAAAATTTAAAAAGGATAAAAATAAATTCTCAGTTGCAAAGAACTTTAGGGTGATTCAATACTACTTTTATGAAGGGGTGAAGTATAATAGTATAATATTCTACCAAGTGGGGAAATAATCCAATATAAGTTATTTTGATAATAAAAAAAAATAAACAAACATAACTACCGTGCAATTAACATCCAAAATCTAACCACATCAAAAAGAGGTAAATACAAACCCATATAAAAACATCTGATAACTGCAACAACAGCAAAATGTTATAACATACTTAAACCTTTATGACAAGCAGCTAATACAAATTTATTAGGATGATTAGAATTTTGCACTAACCTTGTCTGCCTGAAGATGGGGCCGATATTTAGTGTAAACTCCTGGTTTCTGTTCAACAGTTTTCAGACCTGAAGCTTTTTTCAATTTATGCTTTTGGGCACTTGGGGATCCTGCGTAAAAAGATCATAAAATGTAAATTCAAAGACAATAGTAAATGGACAATCAGCAAAATTTCTCTTGCTTCAATGTTAATGTTAAATGACTAATTTTTTGCAATCCTCCACAAGACATTAATATTATTGAATTATAATTTCTTGCCATAAACTCATTCATATAGCCCACTTGTGTATATCTCTAAAGTTTAATTGTACTCTACAGTTTTTTGTCTAGCTGACAGAAGGATAATAGCTCGCTGCATAAGGCCACCTGTAACCTGAGGTTGAATACATCAATCATCTATCATTTATTTATATTGTGCATGTTGTTAACACCTAAGCATCTACTGCTGAAATATTTTTACTACAGGATAACACAAGTTTATTATCAATTTATCATTACTTTTCATTACTCTACATCCCTCTTTTTGGAGGGGGACCATTTTCATTTTTTCTTCCATTTAGAGGATTCCCAGAGTTCTTTATACCAACTACAAGTTTTTTATCTAGGTCATTGCTTTTTATTTGAAGTACTGTATGCCAAATAGAAGCAATTGTAATCTTTTCAGAAAAGTCCTCTGCTTTAATCCATTCTGATTCAATTATTAGGTAAAATTCATGGTCACAACTATTCTACTGTACAGAATATTGTTTCTGACTTTCTATTAATAACCATGCCTTGATTATTAACTTGTTGACTTAATGCACTAGATACCTTTGGCTATTTTTTAGCATTCTAGTAGTGGGTCTGCTGTTTTTTTTTTTTTTTTTTTTTTTTGTGATGTGCATTTGCTTTTCCCCTTTTGGTAAAGATGCTACAACATAGGAGTCATGCTATGCCAAGTAATGCCCCCCCCCCCCTTCTTTAATGTTTTCACTGGACAAAATCCTACATCTGTTCTAAACCTCACCTACTAACTGCTCAGATTTTAGTCTCCAATTAAGACACGATAGAAACATTACCACCGAAATGTCTGGACTATCAGCATCAGAACCTTCATTTTCTACTTCCTAAGAATAGGCAGAATTTTTAGCCTCTCCCCTAGTTGAGTTGTAGAGGTCTAAAATTACCTTAAATGGCAAAATACAACAACACATTAGGCATATGACCAGCTTTATCACCCTACCATCTTACAATACCAGTTTACAAAGATACAACCTAAGCTTGAAGTTATTTCCACTTCACACACCATTGCACAGGACTAGGAGTGAGAAGGGTAATAGACGTGGGAAATTAAATTAAAAGGACTCAGGTTTGTATAACAAAGAAAAAAAAAACAAATTACCTTTAGAATTTATTAGTTTCCTACGAATATACAAACCTGTTGTCCTTTAAAATATGAAGACTCACTCACTGGATAGAAGTAGTCCCCTAGAACCAAACTGGAAATTTTTTCCTCCCTGTCATTCTTCCTGGTTTCATACGGGACCAGGGAAGGTGACTCCAATAACCTCTTAACAAATAAGTATCTTGACGTTGTTAGGGCTTGTGCCAGTACTGGCTTTAGGGCTTTGGTCAGAATTGGCTTAAAAGGAAGCTAGTACTAGGACCAAGAAAACCTATCTCCATAATAGGGAGATGGCGTTGGCAGTGTCAAAGCCGGCACATCAAGGGATATATTTGGCAAGACAACAACCTAGCCTCCTCATTGCCAGGATACAAAACTTTCTTCTTGACAAACGTAGTCTGTAAGAAAGGTGCTCCATTGTACAGTATAACTTAGCAGCATCAGATGTCATGTAACGATTGTGGGTGCTGCATTCCTTCGAGGGGGAACAAGAAATGAGGTTAATTCTAATAATCAGGCCTTCCCAATCATGAGGCTCAATACTACACAGTATTCTAGAAGTTTTATTCCAGCTGTGACCAAGTTGTGGAAAGATCTTCCTAATCGGGTAGTTGAATCAGTAGAACTTCAAAAGTTCAAACTTGCAACAAATGTTTTTATGTTGAACAGGCTAACATAAGTCTTTTTATAGTTTATATATGACATAGCTGTTTTGATATTGTTGTTACTGTTTTTAAAATATTTTATTGTTAATTTTTTCTCATATCTCTTATTTATTTCCTTGCTTCTTTCATCACTAGGCTATTTTCCTTTGTTGGAGCTCTTGGGCTTATAGCATCTTGCTTTTCCAACTAGGGTTGTAGCTTGGATAGTAATAATAATAATAATAAAAAAGCCATTCATTCTGCCTATACTCAAGACGCATACCGAACATATTACCTTAAACAAGATACATGATAAGTCCTGTGAGGAGGCTGGAAGTGTTACACATCTATATAGCATCCACCTAAAAACCCAAGGAAGAGAGGTCCAAGGGTTGTTGGGTACCATCCATAAGGCAGAGAGAGGTAGAAGAAGTTTGACACATTTAGACCCAACCTTCAGCTCCTTGTACACCAACAGGTAAACTGGAAGGCTACTGACAGGACAAGGATTGCGAGTTCTTCTTGAGATGGCCGAGTTACATCTACAAGCTAGCATCCTCACCAAGAAAGAAGGAACAGTGTCTAGACATTTTCTTGTTCCTGCTGGGTCTAATGAGAAGGCTGCAACACTCAATGTAAGATATCAAGGCCTCCTCATGTAGATTGGTGATGCAGGACCACTCACCTATAACAGGCGCTAAAGCGGTAGCTATTACTGGGCTTACAGTCCGCTCGATGGACCCCAAAGGAATAGGTCAACGGGTGAGGTAAATTACTTCCTTCTGTCGGAAGATATCGGCTCTTCAAGGGCAAGGGCACTCTTCATATTCACGGCAGTGCTAGGTCTCAGGCAAGATCGTTAACGTGCATCCAATCTGACGAGAAAACCATCACATCAGGCTTAATCATTCGACCCACCCTGAAGGTACTAGTTGAGAGATCAGAGCCGATACTCTACAGAAGGAAGAAAGCATACTCCTAAGGGCTAGAGCA
The DNA here is from genome assembly GCF_036898095.1 of Palaemon carinicauda. Taxonomy (NCBI): domain Eukaryota; kingdom Metazoa; phylum Arthropoda; class Malacostraca; order Decapoda; family Palaemonidae; genus Palaemon; species Palaemon carinicauda. Next base: position 165,634,639 of record NC_090728.1, on the reverse strand, counting down.
TTGCTATAATGTCACAGCAAGAATAATGAAGAAAGGAGCAATGCACACTATCTTCTAGCCTCGGATCCACTAAACAAACCCTAAGGTAATGCTTAAAAGGCGAGAAGTCTCACTCCCCCCTGAAAAAGAGTGCAAGCTAGAATTCCCAAGGAACATTTTGCAAGAGACCTCCTACTTCTTTGTCTTCTAGAGAATAGGAGGGGGAAGGAGGAGTTGGCAATCTGGGAAGAATTGAGTGAAAACTCCTCTTGCTAACATGAGTAGTTCAGCAGCTCCAAGTGATTAAAAATAGGTGTGCTACTTATTTGTACTAGTCTTTTGGCTAGTACAGTGGTAACATGTTTGCCAAGCATTCGCATGGCGGCAGATTAATCCTCGCCCGGGAACCTTAAGTTTAAGCTGTTTACTCGGGAGGCCACTGCTGTGCTTGGGCACCACAGTGGGAGGTTGGGCTTGCCTGACTGACATTCTGGTGAGCATCTATTCTGATGAAACTGGTACTGAAACCAGACACCTTTAACAGACACCTTTAAACAGTACAGTAATCCCTGGTATTTGTCTTTTGCTTGAGTGTGCAATCACACTATAATCCTCAGTTTATAATAAGAGCGATGAGTATTCTTGATCTCGTCTTGGAAAGACTCCATAGAGGTCATTCAAAGCAGCATAAGATTAATACTCAGGTGGATACTCATGTGAATACCTGAGGAACTAGAGAGGCACTGTTGGAAAGACTGAAGGCCTACATGTACTATAAGTCCCTTGAGTCACCAAAACCATGAAATCTTCCTCTATGGAGGCTGAGTATGGAGCAAATATTCCCACTGAATGCAGCCCGACATGTACCAGTTCGGCCGAAAAGATTCGGATTCTTGCTGCATCCCTATAAACACACGAAGAGTCAACAAGAGAGGACTGGAAAAGATTGTACATGACTTTAAGAGGAAAAATCTAGGATCTTTCCACCATTGTTGCATGTCGAAAGACAGAACCTGGAGGGTACGTATGAAACGGATTTGGATGGGAGGAGAATGGAATGTAAAAGGGAAGACATTTCCCCCACTTAAAACATGGGACATACCTCTGTGTAGCTCCCCTCCTTTTCTTCATCCTGAGAGGAGAGCGAACAGGTTGAGCAGGATCCAATTCTTTCTGAAGGAAGAAGCTGGTGGTGGTTATTACCAGGAACTGGAAACGGCCGGGCCCTTCAAACCCGAGCCAAATAGCATGGCCACCTCAAAAGGCTTGGCTGTAGTCTCCTTGAAAGACTAGAGCCCTTGAGAGATACCACACAGTGGATGAAGCAGTGTGAATAAATGATAACTCCTTCCACAACTACCTCAACATCACGCTCCTGAAAGGTAGATAAGGATTCCAGCCCTTATCCAATCCTTAGAGCAACAGGTGTGCTCGTTATGCCAGAACAGAGATCAATCAGGGAGCGGCTCAACAAAGTTCACAGGAAGTAAGACCGTTATGGTAGTATCTCCTCTTTCAAAAGTACTGAGGTACTGTACATCAAAAAAGAAATGACCAAAGTGGTACTCCATTATCCAGAGAAGGAGCAAGCTCAATCAGGTTCTACTGGCCGACTCTAATGGGCTGTTGGCAATGCGTTATAAGACACAGTCCCATGGACCATCGATCTGCATGATTAGCCATCGTCCATGTGATCAGCCATTGTTGTGGATGACCAGCAGCGATACCCAGAGACCACAAGCGGTCCCGGGAGAAAGGCCACAATCCCAGGAGACTGACCACGGTCCCGGGAAAAAGGCCACAATCCCAGGAGACTGACCACAGTCCCGGGAAAAAGGCCACAATCCCAGGAGACTGACCACGGTCCCAAGAGACAGGCCACGGCCTCATGAGTCAATGGCTTGAGCTGTGAGCCCTGAGACAGAGCAACTCCTCAAAAGATTGATCAGCCAGTGGCACGGGTGATCGAGGTAATCTGTCATGCGGGTGGCAACAGTTTTCTCAAAAAAGAGGGGAGATTACTCAAAGTCCAGCTTTCCTGGACTTCTCCAACTTTTCTAAGAAGAATTCTCAGAATCAAAAATAGAGGACAGTTTTACATGACAGCGTATCCTTACTCTCAATCGCCAAAGTGTTGGTCCAAAAGGACAAATCACCTGATAATGATGCAAACAGCAGTTATTGTTGCACCAGTCTCACTTTGCTAACCAACCCAGAAGGTACTGATCGATGAGAAAACTGTAGTGCGTCAAAGGTGAGCAGTTGCAGCTGATACCACAAGCTCATGATCACTAACCTAACTCACAAGTACCGGTTGATGTGTGAGTTCCATCGTCTTCACTCCAAAAGAGCACAAGGAGTAGCATAAATAATATCAATAATAGCCTACTGAATAGTGTTCAAAATATTTCTGAGATAGGACCTTTCACCTGCAACGAATGAAACTAACCAACCCCAAAGAACGAAGACTAACTCTCTTCTGAGTAACAATTTTTTAGCTTGTTAGTAAAAGACTATCCCTATAAAATATTTAACAAAACAATAATAAATGGATTTATGGAACTCAGGTTAGATAATATAAACCGGTGCTGGGGCCTGTGAGGCCTTTTAGAGCTGAAGTGCAACTGTGAGAAAAGCTTGTAGTTCACTATGAAGTACAGGTTAAGAGGGTGGCCAGCAAAATGAAAGACACGAAGAAGGAAAAGGCATATACTGGAGGGATATAAAGTACATGCCAATAGGGGTCAAAGGATAGCTATAAAGACTTGTAAGTAATGGCTATAGTAAACCATGTGAGGGGAAGTGATGGCACTGGCCTCATTACATTCATGGATCATAAAAACAAAAAACCTGTAATCTACCAAATGAACAAAACAACTTCAAATTACCTATTGGTTACAGAACTCACTAAGAAAATTCAATAAAAATACAGTGCTGATAAGCACTAGGATGAAGATTTATGCAAGAGCAACACCTGGGGAGAGAATAATGAGCTATTTACAGAAGCAAAGGCTCATAAAAAGTGAGGTAACTGGTTAATGCACACCCAAAAGATCAAGAGGCATACAGTAATAGTTATGTCTGATTTACAAAAGACTATGGAACCATGGAACTGGCCAGATCATATATAAGGAATAAAAATTATTAATGGGATTTCGATCACACTTATATCTACAGTAGTTTCAGAACATCAAATTAGTTATAATATAAAAAGAAAATACAAATAAATGAAACTTACACGATGAAGTAAACTATTAAAGCCCACCCTAAGACTTATTTGAGACAAATTCTTTATGGAAAGACCAAAAGATTTCTTGGTGTTGCACTATCATAAATTTACCTTTACAGTATTTATTAGTGTTAAAACACATGGATTTCATTTCATATATTTACCTGTGTTATCACCAATTCTAATGATATGTGGCCAGTGTTGTAACGTTTTGGCAAAAAAGGGATTTGTCACCCCAAGAATAACGTTGGGTGGTGCAGAAGTTCTCGTTGTGTACTCCTTGAATTCTGAGTCATGTATGGTGAAGAACGGCCGGTAATCACCCCCAAATTTCAAAGGTGATATAAGACTGAAATAAATTTAGAAAAATATTTAAATATAAATCATACGGTACATGAATTGTAACCAATACAAAAATAAAATACCATATATCAGTCCTTTATGAAGTTACCTATTACGACAATAAAATTCCATGAAGACTAAATTCAGGAGCCTATAAGATAAAAGGTTATGCGTACTGTTCTATGTTTCTGATCTGAATTCAGTTTCTATTAGATTTACTTTCACCATCTCTATCAAAGTGCTTACACAAAATTTTTGAGAACTGGACCTTAAAAGCCTTGCAAATGTATATCCATTTTGGGAATTGCAGTTCATTGGTATGAATAATAGGACATGACCTGCTACTACTACAATACTTCAGCTTTAATGCAAACAATAGCAGAAAACAATGGTAACAGATTATATATGAAATTTTAAGGTGGTATCATGACAATTTATATAATTTCAGTATGAATTGGGGTCTTGATTAACAATCTATAATAGAAGATATGATAATAGCAGGCCACATTGTAAATGTTACTGCTTTGCAAGTATAGTAATTAATAAATATTGATACAAAACAACATTCATAAAAACTTAGCAGCAGATTTTCTCAGTCAAATTCTAAACCATGATACTGTATCAGAATCAATGTCAAATATTACAATTTCATATAATTGGAATAGTGTAAGTTACCCAAGAGAAATTGCCAATGATTTACATTTATGAATCGCCTGATATTCATATTGCTTCTTCAGAATTGCAGTTTAATCAACACTTACCTGTAAAATTTTAAAAATGTTAAAATATTCCAATTTTCTTTCACTTCCACTAATACATGAACTTAAAAAAGAATAGAGCTCTATATCGGTAAAAGGTAAGGAGCCCAGGTTACCACGATAGGTAGCATAGTCTTCAGTTTCAAAGTTGACATTATCTCTCCTCTTGATACTATGAGTCAGCGGAAGGGAGGGTGGGCATGTATACGAATATCAGGTGAGTATAGAATAAGAAACTTTATTATAAATATTCTACTTATTTCTATGAATCTCACCTGATGTTCATATTGCTGACTCCCACGCACTGTTGGAGGTGGGACATAATTGAGAGAGAGGGATAATTTTCAGCACAAGTAATGCAACAAAGTTAAGGGTTACTAACCTGATCTTAATTACTTGTCTAGCTTACACTGATAAACCATTTAACCTAAGGTTTGAAATATGGAATGCGTTTGCACTGGTGCGATCAATGTCAGTCAACCAAGATAACTTGAGACTATACTACCTATTGCGGCAACCTAGGCTCCCTATCACTTACTGATTAAAGGCTCTATTGCTTTAGTAAGAGCATGTACAGTATTTGTTAAAAGCAAAAGAAAATGGAAAATCTTTTAAAATTTAACAGGTATGTGTAAATTAAACCGGGTTTCTAGAGAAAAAGCAATACAAGAATCAGGTGAGTACAGTATAGAAAAGAGATACTTTAATATTAAAATTTTATTTTTCAACACAAGATACTAAATACTGCATTGCTATACAAAAATGAAGAATGCATATTTTCTTCATAAAAAGTGGTTCTTCAAACATTATAAAATGTTATTTTCCTTAGTAAAATAAATTTTTGAATATACTTACCCGATGATCATGTAGCTGTCAACTCTGTTGCCCGACAGAAAAATCTAAGGTCGGGATACGCCAGCGATCGCTATACAGGTGGGGGTGTACACAACAGCGCCATCTGTCGAGTAGGTACTCAGGTACTTCTTGTCAACAAGAACTCAATTTTCTCCTCGGTCCACTGGTTCTCTATGGGGAGGAAGGGAGGGTCCTTAAATTCATGATCATCGGGTAAGTATATTCAAAAATTTATTTTACTAAGGAAAATAACATTTTTCAATATTAATCTTACCCGATGATCATGTAGCTGATTCACACCCAGGGGGGTGGGTGGAGACCAGCATACATGTTAACATTAGAAGCTAAGTATCCCGTATTTCATTTTAGCAGTTATTCAAAATAACGAACATAAAATAAATAAGTACCTGGTAAGGAAGTCGACTTGAACCATTACTCTGCCTTTTTAAGTACGTCTTCCTTACTGAGCCTAGCGATCCTCTTAGGATGCTGAGCGACTCCTAGGTGCTGAAGTATGAAGGGCTGCAACCCATACTAAAGGACCTCATCACAACCTCTAATCTAGGCGCTTCTCAAGAAAGAATTTGACCACCCGCCAAATCAACCAGGATGCGGAAGGCTTCTTAGCCTTCCGTACAACCCAAAAAACAACAATAAAAAGCATTTCAAGAGAAAGATTAAAAAAAGGTTATGGGATTATGGGAATGTAGTGGTTGAGCCCTCACCTACTACTGCACTCGCTGCTACGAATGGTCCCAGGGTGTAGCAGTTCTCGTAAAGAGACTGGACATCTTTGAGGTAAAATGATGCGAACACTGACTTGCTTCTCCAATAGGTTGCATCCATAACACTCTGCAGAGAACGGTTCTGTTTGAAGGCCACTGAAGTAGCGACAGCCCTAACTTCATGTGTCCTTACCTTCAGCAAAGCAAGGTCTTCTTCCTTCAGATGAGAATGGGCCTCTCTAATCAAAAGCCTGATGTAATAAGAAACTGCGTTCTTAGACATCGGTAAAGCAGGTTTCTTGATAGAACACCATAAAGCTTCTGATTGTCCTCGTAATGGCTTTGTACGTCTTAAATAGTACTTAAGAGCTCTTACTGGGCAAAGTACTCTCTCTAGTTCGTTCCCCACCAAGTTGGACAGGCTTGGGATCTCGAACGACTTGGGCCAAGGACGAGAAGGAAGCTCGTTTTTAGCTAAAAAAACCAAGCTGCAAGGAACATGTAGCCGTTTCAGATGTAAAACCTATGTTCCTGCTGAAGGCGTGAATCTCACTGACTCTTTTAGCTGTTGCTAAGCAAACGAGGAAAAGAGTCTTTAATGTGAGATCCTTAAAAGAGGCTGATTGAAGCGGTTCGAACCTTGCTGACATCAGGAACCTTAAAACCACGTCTAGGTTCCAGCCTGGTGTGGTCAACCGACGCTCCTTTGAGGTCTCAAAAGACTTAAGGAGGTCCTGTAGATCTTTGTTGGTGGAAAGATCTAAGCCTCTGTGGCGGAAGACCGCTGCCAACATGCTTCTGTAACCTTTGATTGTAGGAGCTGATAGGGATCTTACATTCCTTAGATGTAAAAGGAAGTCAGCAATCTGCGTTACAGAGGTACTGGTTGAGGAAACTGCATTCGCCTTGCACCAGCTTCGGAAGACTTCCCATTTTGACTGATAGACTCTGAGAGTGGATGTCCTCCTTGCTCTGGCAATCGCTCTGGCTGCCTCCTTCGAAAAGCCTCTAGCTCTTGAGAGTCTTTCGATAGTCTGAAGGCAGTCAGACGAAGAGCGTGGAGGCTTGGGTGTACCTTCTTTACGTGCGGCTGACGCAGAAGGTCCACTCTTAGAGGAAGAGTCCTGGGAACGTCCACTAGCCATTGCAGTACCTCGGTGAACCATTCTCTCGCGGGCCAGAGGGGAGCAACCAACGTCAACCGTGTCCCTTCGTGAGAGGCAAACTTCTGTAGTACCCTGTTGACAATCTTGAACGGAGGGAACGCATACAGGTCTAGATGGGACCAATCCAGAAGAAAGGCATCCACGTGAACTGCTGCTGGGTCTGGAATCGGAGAACAATACATCGGGAGCCTCTTGGTCATCGAGGTAGCGAATAGATCTATGGTGGGCTGACCCCACAGGGCCCATAGTCTGCTGCAAACATTCTTGTGAAGGGTCCACTCTGTGGGGATGACCTGACCCTTCCGGCTGAGGCGATCTGCCATGACATTCATGTCGCCCTGAATGAACCTCGTTACCAGCGAAATCTTTCGATCTTTTGACCAAGTGAGGAAGTCCCTTGCGATCTCGAACAACTTCCTCGAATGAGTCCCTCCTTGCTTGGAGATGTACGCCAAGGCTGTGGTGTTGTCGGAGTTCACCTCCACCACCTTGCTTAGATGGAGGGACTTGAAGTTTATCAAGGCCAGATGAACTGCCAATAGCTCCTTGCAGTTGATGTGAAGTGTTCCTTGCTCCTGATTCCACGTGCCCGAGCATTCCTGTCCGTCCAGTGTCGCACCCCAGCCCGTGTCCGATGCGTCCGAGAAGAGACGGTGGTCGGGGGTCTGAACAGCCAATGGTAGACCTTCCTTGAGAAGAATGCTGTTCTTCCACCACGTCAGTGTAGACCTCATCTCTTCGGAAATAGGCACAGAGACTGCCTCTAGCGTCATGTCCTTTCTCCAGTGAGCAGCTAGATGATACTGAAGGGGGCGGAGGTGTAGTCTCCCTAACTCGATGAACTGGGCCAGCGATGAAAGTGTCCCTGTTAGACTCATCCACTGCCTGACTGAACATCGGTTCCTTCTCAGCATGCTCTGGATGCATTCTAGGGCTTGACTGATCCTGGGGGCCGACGGAAAAGCCCGAAAAGCTCGACTCTGAATCTCCATACCTAGATAGACAATGGTTTGGGATGGGACGAGTTGGGACTTCTCTATATTGACCAGGAGACCCAATTCCTTGGTCATATCCATAGTCCATCTGAGATTCTCCAGACAGCGACGACTTGACGAAGCTCTTAAAAGCCAGTCGTCCAAATAGAGGGAGGCTCTGATGTCTGCCAAGTGAAGGAATTTGGCAACATTCCTCATCAGTTTGGTAAACACAAGAGGTGCCGTGCTTAGGCCAAAGCACAGGGCTTGGAACTGGTACACGACCTTTCCAAAGACGAACCTTAGGAAAGGTTGGGAGTCTGGATGGACGGGGACATGAAAGTATGCGTCTTTCAGGTCTAACGAGACCATCCAGTCTTCCTTCCTGACCGCTGCTAGGACCGACTTCGTCGTCTCCATTGTGAACGTCTGCTTGGTGACAAAAGCATTGAGAGCACTGACGTCCAGCACCGGTCTCCAACCTCCTGTCTTCTTCGCTACCAGGAAGAGACGGTTGTAGAAGCCCGGGGATTGATGGTCCCGGACTATGACTACCGCTCCCTTTTGTAGCAAGAGCGACAGCACTGACGTCCAGCACCGGTCTCCAACCTCCTGTCTTCTTCGCTACCAGGAAGAGACGGTTGTAGAAGCCCGGGGATTGATGGTCCCGGACTATGACTACCGCTCCCTTTTGTAGCAAGAGCGACACCTCTTGTTGCAACGCTAGCCTCTTGTCCTTCTCCTTGTAGTTGGGAGAGAGGTTGATGGGAGAAGTTGCTAGAGGGGGACTGCGGCAGAACGGAATCCTGTACCCCTCCCTTAGCAACTTCACAGACTGAGCGTCTGCACCTCTGTTCTCCCAAGCTTGCCAGAAGTTCTTGAGCCTGGCTCCCACTGCTGTCTGGAGAGGTAGGCAGTCAGATTCTGCCTTTTGAGGACTTGGAACCCTTCTTCGATTTGCCACGATGACTGTCGGCACGGGTACCTCCTCTGCTGGAGGTTCTGCCACGAAAGGGCGGGATGAACCTAGACGCTGGTGTGTCCATCCTAGGTCTAGGCACGGAAGGTAAAGCTTTGGCCTTACGTGCGGAGGACGCCACCAGGTCATGGGTATCCTTCTGGATCAACGAGGCAGCCATCCCCTTGATCAGCTCTTCCGGAAAGAGACACTTGGAAACGGAGCAAACAACAACTCCGACTTCTGGCAAGGAGTGATCCCAGCCGACAAGAAGGAGCAAAGATGTTCTCTCTTCTTAAGCACTCCCGACACGTACGAAGCCGCAAGCTCACCAGACCCATCCCGAATGGCTTTGTCCATGCTAGACATGATAAGCATGGCAGAGTCCTTATCCGAAGGGGAAGTCTTTCTGCTTAACGCTCCCAAACACCAATCGAGGAAGTTGAAGATCTCAAAAGCACGAAAAACTCCCTTCAACAGATGATCCATGTCAGAAAAGGACCAGCAAATCTTAGATCGTCTCATAGCCAGCCTGCTTGGAGAGTCAACCAGACTTGAGAAGTCGCCCTGGGCAGAGGCAGGAACTCCCAAGCCGGGTTCCTCTCCCGTGGCATACCAGACGCTAGATTTGGAAGCAAGCTTGGTAGGCGGAAAGATGAAAACAGTTTCCCAGCTGCTTCTTGGACTGCAACCACTCTCCCATAACCCTCAAAGCTCTCTTGGATGAGCGTGCGAGTACAAGTTTGGTGAAGGCCGGAGCTGCTGACTGCATGCCTAAAGCAAACTCGGAGGGAGGAGAGCGAGGGGTTGCAGACACAAACTGTTCCGGATACAAGTCCCTGAACAGGGCAAGGACTTTCCTAAAGTCTAAGGAGGGAGGCGTAGACTTGGGTTCTTCTAAGTCGGAGTGCGGATCGTCCAAATGCGCAGCTTCGTCGTCATCAGATACTCCATCATCCGAAAGCTGAGGAGGAAGTGGCAAAGGTGGAGCAGAAAGTTGAACGGCTGAATCCGGCAGCACGGGTGGATGCGTAGCTGCTGCGGATCCAACATCATGCCGCTGCTGGTCAGTCTGCGAGCTGGCAACAACAAAAGCGGAGTGCTGGTGCGTGGAAGGGACTGCCGTGGATTGCGGAGCATGCCGCATGGGTTGCGGAGCATGCCGCATTGCGTCAAAACACGGCAGCTCGACAGCACCTTCCCACTGCTGATGCGGTAGCTCACGCATGTCAACGGAGGGTGCAGCATGAACATGCGTCTGGCAGGGTCGACTGCGCATCGGTGGTGGAGCTCTCACAGGTGGAGTGTGGGAGCAGGCAGCCGCAGTATCTGCTGAGCGCACAACCGTGGCAGGTTGTAGGTTAACTGGTGCAGTGTCAACCTTCTCAGCACGATACTCCTGCATAAAGGAAGCAAGCTGAGACTGCATAGTCTGCAGCATGGACCACTTAGGATCTACCGTGGTTGGTGCGGCAACAGACGGAGTAGTTGCCTGCTGCGGAACCACTCTACCTCTCTTGGGAGGTGTGCAGTCTTCGGAAGACTGCGGCGAGTCCGAACTGACCCAGTGGCTACACCTGGGCCGTTGGACTCGCTCGGAAGGGACCTTACGCTTGAGAGGTCGTGAGACCTTGGTCCAACGTTTCTTCCTCGAAACTTCTTCCACAGACGAGGAATGACAGGGCTCATTCGTCTGTTTGTGGATGGGACGATCTCTGACAGATACCTCCGCAACCACTGAGGGTACATCCGTACGCTGATCAAGGCCTGTCGAACCCTTTGGTCCTTCGACATTGCTTCTCCCCTGGGCTTGGGAGCTTGCAAGAGGTCCCGGACTGGGAGGACGACTGGCACGAACAGATGTACCCTCATGCGCAACACTGACACTGACACTTTTCACTTCACTTGCACTCACTACACTTCCCACTGCACTTTGCGCTTTCAACTCTTTGACATCTGCCAAAAGTTGATTCCGGTCATTAGCTAATGACTCCACTCTGTCACCAAGAGCCTGAATGGCACGCATCATGTCCGCCATGGAGGGTTGAGCACTAGTAGCAGGGTCGGGAGTCACCACTACAGGGGAAGGAGTAGGTTGAGGGGCATGGGGAGAGGAAAAATCAAAAGAGCGAGAAGAACTCCTCCTGATCCTATCCTTCTCTAGCCTACGTGCATTCTTTAGGAATTCGTTAAAATCGAATTCCGAAAGCCCAGCGCATTCCTCACATCGATCTTCCAATTGACAGGATTTACCCCTACAATTGGAACAAACGGTGTGAGGATCTATGGAGGCCTTCGGAAGACGCCTAGAACAAGCCCTAACGCTACACTGCCTGTACTTAGGGACTTGAGAATGGTCAGACATCTTGAATTGTAGAAATAGTCAAGGGGGAATTCCAAAATCTAGCAAAGTTCATTAACAATTAATCCAAATCTAATCAAAAAGCTTGATAAGCTAATGATAAAGGTTCCTGAATAGCGAAGGCTAAAATCTAGAGCGAATACATCACCAAAATCGTGAAAAACAACTCCAGAAACAACAGCGTATCCAAGTAGGTCTTGCCGGTGGCACGACAGAGGAAAAATTGAGTTCTTGTTGACAAGAAGTACCTGAGTACCTACTCGACAGATGGCGCTGTTGTGTACACCCCCACCTGTATAGCGATCGCTGGCGTATCCCGACCTTAGATTTTTCTGTCGGGCAACAGAGTTGACAGCTACATGATCATCGGGTAAGATTAATATTGAAAATTTTAGTTTACTGTATTCCTAACTTCAGTATATAAATCAGCATATAAATTTGTATCAATAGCTTTGCAGTAATTTAAAGATACCATAACTTACTATTTTACATCAACCAAAATTTCAATGAAATCCTTAAAATCAAAATACTGTATACAATGTATATAATTACTGTACCAGTATTGAGTATGAGCAATAATATCTTTTAAAATCTGGGCTTAAAGTCTCTATAGAGATGTCATTATAAAGGTCCTTTAGTAAAGTTCTATCCATATCTTCACCAATATAGAACTTTGACCACACCATTGAATTCTATTTCTAGCCTCACAGGGGTTGGCTTGATGGATTTACTTTTCAATATATTTAGAATGGTAAGAATTGAATAGTTATAGAATTTGGACAGCTAAGTTGAAAATGATATATGGTAATGAATGAAAAGTAAAAGGTAGAAAGAAAGAGAATTTACCCTGAAGCCCATTGTATGCAAAACCCCTAAAACACAGCACATTAACTATTATGATCGACTTGGTAGCGAGATATGAGTTAGTACTTGAAATCATTGATCTGCATTACAATGAATGCTAACAGTATAGATTACTACTATTCACATTGGTTTGGAATTACAGTAGTCAGATACTATAGCTTTTAAGTACAGTAGGAGTCAGATATCATATAAAGGACTTACCTTACTAATGTTTGCACAGTATTGGCTGCTGTTGTTGGAGACATGGCCATTACAACTAATGGTTCAGCTGTAATTACTAATTCCCATAACAAATTCAAGTGAGGAAGAACTGGAGCCAAAACTCGGAATGCCTATAATAAATTTGAACGAACAATAGTAATCAAATCTTCAAATTATGAAATAATTTCGACAAACTAACATCCATCATAACAATACAAAATAAATCAATAATACAATATATGAATTTTAACAATATTTGTAAAACATGATAATGACATTATCAAAGCATACCTCCGTTTCATGTGGACAAGGTATCATAACAGATAGAGGGTTCTGTGTAGCATGAAGAGGTGATGGTGGTGTTAATGATGATGCACCAGGTTTATCCTGCCTGCTGGGTATTCTAACCTGTTCAAAGTAGAAAAAATGTAGTTTCATAAAAACTGCACAATATATAGTAACACACTAAATGGTGTCTAAACAAAATTATACTGATATTACTGTATAATAGTTTTCTCACTGCTTCTCATAATTCTTAAGGCTAATAAACATTGATACTGAAGGAAATATTGAACACAAACATTGCTGGCATCAAATCTTAATCTAAAATTTAAAAAATTAAAACATATAAATTCTGATAACCTACAAATAACCTTGACACAATTGAGAGAGAAAAACTTCTCCAGACTAAAAACACAGGAGCTTTAACTTGGATCAAATGATGCAAGAACTGTGTGACCAACACTGACATATATCTGACATCCAATACCTAAGTGATATAGTTGACTCGAAGAATAAACAACATCGCCTGAATATAGCAAACACTTTAAAAGATAAATATATACAGTACCATTGTTCTTCATGTACTGTATATGCAAAGGATTATTAGTAAAGAATAGAATAAAAAGTGAAACCTGACATTAGGCACAAAGGATCTTGATGGAATCATTGTGGTTTTTTCAGGAAAAAGACAGTAAGATTTCTCATAACAGTTACTGGTTCACTTGGCTTTGTGAATTTCCGTACATACCATGGCCACTAAAGTGACATTTAGTAACTTGACAATGAGCTTAATATTCCATTTTTCTGTGCGAATGATTCAAGTAACGCATAATAAATGGTCCTATAAAATCACAAATCTTACTGACATAAAATATTCAATTACATGTCTAACAAAAGCAACTACAGCAACACTGAAAAGCAACAATTATACAAAATATAAATACGGTACCTGCAATATGGTGCCAAGAAGTGGTAAGCTCAAAGTGGTTCCTGCAATGGGTGAGGGCCACTGATCCAAATGGTGACAAGCAGCCTCTAGACTGGCCTCCCCCGTATCAAAATATTCCGGCGCGACCAAATCCAACACATTTGTAAAGAGTGATACCAAGGGCAGATGTGACAAAAGCACCACACTCTGAAATACAAAGTAAAAAATTACCTTGCTTCACACCACAGAATACATAAAAATGTGAAAACCAAATGTACAAATATAAACCATCTTTTGCTGTGAGAGAGAGAGAGAGAGAGAGAGAGAGAGAGAGAGAGAGAGAGAGAGAGAGAGAGAGAGAGAGATGTGTTGTCTGAATGAATTTTAATTTGCATATAATAAGTTTAAGACGGAAGTAAGTATACTTTTAAAAATAGTAAGGCATAAAACTGATAAAAACCAGAAACATCCACACATTACTTTCCTATGAAGAATAAAAAAATTCAGGAATAAATCAAAGCTGAGTACACAATACAATACATTAAAAATAACAGTCATAGTATTTCAAAGGACAGGAAACCAAAGGATTTAAGAAAAAAAAAGTAAAGAAACAAAAAAATTTCAAATAGAAGATAATATAAATTACCAGCTCCTCTAAAATACACTTTTCAAAGAAGTTTGCAATGTCGCTGATATTAAGTTACTAAATTCATAGAAATTATAATCCACCTACTTTCTGGAAGTAACCTCTTCTTAGAGTTCGGTCTTTAACCTGCCGGAAGTATACATATCCATACAAGTAACCATCTTCCGTCTGGAACACAAAATTATACATAATTAGTCAGCAAAAACAGTCTTAGATTATTTACAAAAGGAAAAGTCAAAATACATTTCTAAGTTAGTTAGCAGGTAGTCTAAGACTGTCCTCACAGCTGGTGATTCAGCAAATGTAGCAGGAGCAAGCTAAGTTAAATGCTAAATGTCATGATTCCAGGGAAAACAATCCTTTCAGTGTCTTCAGTTTTCAATCTAAATGGTCTCATTGGAATTACAGTTGTGTTTTTCAAATTCAAGCTTCAGTCTGCTTCACATGCACCTACTGAATGGCTGTCTGCGTGAAAGCAGCCTTATTGTAAAAAACTAGTATTCGAGTAGACAAAAAAAATAAATTTATTTTTTAAACTAGATAAAAAATATATGCTTATTCTAAATAAAAAAATACTGTAATCTGAAATTACAGCCTGTTATTTTTAATCAAACTAACTGCTTTTCAACCATCTAATCGAAAAATTGCATTTTTTACGAGTAATTTGTATTTTCCTAATTATACAAACTTGTTTTCTTTAAAATGAGAATTATTTCAGCAATGCTGGCATTCGGTTATCAAAATTCGTAATGAAGTGTTGGTAGTCAGTTGTGAGAGGGGTGGGGGCTGGGAAGAACCCCCTCTACTCTCACTACCGGACACTAAGTAACCACTTTGACCTAGGTATTGTGGGGCCGGGTTAAGAGAGAAACTTGAAGGTCTCAGGTTTATATAGTCATGAAAATAGAAATGACAGAAATTGGAAAAATTGTGATGTTACTACACAGATACAAACCGTAATCCTTTTAGTGGAGACTTATCTTAAGTTCCTATAACTTAACTGGCTGAATTAAAATCTTGGTAGGCCATAACATTCAAACCTGAAGGGGTGCAAGAATGAGGACTCTAATCTGCCTCATATCAACGCGAGAAAAGATTCTCAGGTTCCTGCTAGGGAACAGACATTCACGAATTTTAAAAGCTGAATTCTAGCTTCGCTGAAATACTACTCCTATTTGGTTTGCATCAGTGTAGGAACACATCTTCCTAACTTACCTGAATATTCACAGGACACGTGGCGTTGTACTGATGAATGGCAGGGCGAGCATGGAGTGGATTGGACTGTGGACATTGGCGAATTCGAAAATGAAATTGCACATTACCCATCAAACCAGAATTGCTATCGGGAAAAGCCAGGTAGCATATGTTAGTGCGCTCACGCTCCGTCAGTTCTCTGTCTGCTGGGTAGATTAACTGAAATGAAAGAAAAATATACAACATTAACATGCAACAAAAGGCTTAACATCTCTCTCACTTTTTTCCTTCAATTCTTTGTTAATGCAATGCACTCTCTTTTCTATTTCCTCAAAACTCAATTTGATTTGAGTAATACAAGATTACAGAGTAAATCAATCAATGAAATGGCTCGGTGGCAGTTATTTCTAGTGTGAAGGTCATGTTCAAGGTAAGTCTTTATCCAACCTTGGTATCACCTGTCAAGGTTTCAACAGTAAAATACTGTATGCAAAATAAAATCTATAAGCACTGCATAAAGGGGAGATAATA
>NC_090728.1:165596145-165608645 GCF_036898095.1 Palaemon carinicauda | reverse complement strand
GAACTAACGAGTTTCAGCAGGACTCGAACCCCAGTCTGGCAATCACCAGACAAGAACGCTACCATCCGGCCACCACCACCCGAAGGAATTCGCCTGTTATTTATTTCTCATCAGGTAACGAGAGAGAGAGAGAGAGAGAGAGAGAGAGAGAGAGACTCGACCTTGAGGAAGCCAGTAAAACTGGCTGAGTGGGAGAAAGTGAAGAAGCGTGGAAAACATCTTCACGACGAAGCCGGACCCGTGAGAGACCATCTGGTTAACTCACTGTACTCGAGCATATCTTATCATTCTTTATCACTAACCGCTCTTCTCCGCACGTACTTTAGTACTTCAAAAGATGGTAAATATTTTGTTGATTTAAATAACATGATGATTACAAACAGCAAGGCTTGAGGATAATTCACATTTGGAATGATAAAGATTATGAAATTAATAATAATAATAATAATAATAATAATAATAATAATAATAATAATAATAATAATAATAATAATAATAATAATGATAATAATAAAGCGTGTTTTTGTAAGTATTGGACAGGTTCCAGAGAATTCTGGATACTGGAATCGGGTCACTGGAAAATAGAAAGACGGATTTGTTACCAGATATAAAAAAACCAATAAAGAGTTATATTGATAATGCTTCTCAACTTTACGTTGCTTCTGATCACTGTCACAAAAACAACAACAACAACATAAACAACATCAACAACAAACAATAATTAATAATAATCTTAATATCTTCGTTATTCTCCATTTCTCCCTCTAGCTTTTAATGGGCATAAAAAATATTTTATTCTTCCTTGTTTCCTTTCCTCACTGGACTGCTTTCCCTGCTGGTGCCCCTGGGCTTTTAGTATCCTGCTTTTCCAACTATGGCTGTAGCTCAGCAAGTAATAATAATAATAATAATAATAATAATAATAATAATAATAATAATAATAATAATAATAATAATAATAATGCTGATAGAGCTGCCTGGACACAGACAAATTTACAAATTGACGAAATTCTTATATAAAATGAAGTCATTTAAGACATGAAAAGAAAAATTACGTCCTAAAGAACAAATTACCCTAATTCAACAGACGATCTACAAAGGAAAGGCATAAGACAAAGTCTCTACTTCCATGACAAGAATGCTTCGAGAAGATAAAAGCCTTATTCTTCATAAAGCTTCCACCCATGGATTAGACATGAACCTCAGTGTTCCCGTTTAATTATGTCCAGTCAACGAACTCTGCGGACATGATATGGGTGTTTCAGTCAGTTCTGTTTACAAACACACATTTTGGGTACACAAGGTACAAACAGAAAATTTTGATAATTTCATATTTCCATGCGTTTTACCTTTTGACGAATTGACTACGTTGGTGAGGTGGTATAAGCAAAATTGGCACTGCCAAGTGGTCAGGCTTAGAGTGACAACCAGTAATTTGTAATTTGCTGCCATGCATATACGAACACTTTCTTTCTGAAATATGAATTCCACATGCCAGGCGATCAGGTGTTCAGAACAACACTTCCTACGCCTCCAGTTAAGACTATAAGGTGCTCGACAGATGGCTGATTTCGTATTTGACTTGGGAAGATGAGATGTAATAGGGCAGAATAGATACTAAATGTAAGTATAAATAGGATTCAAATACAGTGAAGAAATGGCAAACTAAAATAGACGGTAGATTAGGCCGAGAGCAATGAAGTTACTACAGGTTAACCGTTAGAAGTTTTGTTCTGATTCTCCAGAACTCACCTCTACATTATATATACTGGACACGATTAACAACGATTAGACCTTCATAGAAAACTCCTATTTATTTCTTAAATTGCCAACGATAATTATTGCAATGAAATACTTTTCTTAATCTTTAATTACGATAAAACAATATGTGAAGGAAATCGCATAAAATACGCTACTCTTGGGCTTTTTCCCGATCCACAATAGTTAACCATGTGTAACTGAAAAAACGATTAATTCGTTTATGAAAGGAATAGTTTTGATTGTGTATATTCAAGCTATGAGCTGAAATATATTTCAAAGGGCCAGAGATTAATATTAATTTACACTAAATGTAAAATACCCTGGTTTACAAGGACAATTTTTATCAAAGCAAATTAAGATTTGAAATAAAGGTAGAGCTCTGGCCACATATATGGCCTTGGGTGTTTTAGAAAGGAACTGGTTGTTCCTAAGATAGAGAGAGGACACACAGACCGGAAATCGGAAAGGGAATGGAGAGAAATGAAGTGTAGAAGTGGAGAAACGGGCAGACCCACCCACAATTCTGTTAATCAACCTGATCATGATTTGAATGAAATTGCAACCAAAATAATATCTAACCTTCATTTATGAGTATGGCAATAAAGTATCTTGTCTTAACCTACATACTGAAAACAGGTATAAAGGTTATAATAAATTAATAAAATACTAATCCGATTGCGTTTTCAGTCTCCTTAACAGATGATCACGCAAGGAGAGTCTCCCAGCTCGAATGCCACCCCACCTTTAAGATGGAATGGGTTCCCAATAACCCATCCTTATCATATTCCCCAGCCCAATAAAACAAATTATTCGCGTTCTACTGATGTAGTGCTTATCGAGTTCATGGATCTTTGGAAGTAATTTATTTATTTATTGGTTAATTTCTTCCCATCTCATTCAGCTGAATTTATGTTGTCCATAACTATTAATGGACAACATCATACGATAAGAGATTGTTGTTTACAGGTAAAGAACTCCATAATGTATTCACTAAGGAATGAAGGACAATTAGCGCAAACATTAAACGAGTGATAAACATTGTTTTTTCCCCTTCGCCTCGAAGAAAATCACTAGTAATTCTCGTTTTCCGAGTGTCACCTCCATTATTTTACCCCAGACTCCTTTCCGAACGCCATCATATTCCCTAGTGATATCCAGAGGCTTCTTTCATAACGACAGAGTCAACAGACTGACACTTCCATATCCTCAGGTATGCACCGCGAGGATCAGCCCATCTGAAGATTCGTGAAATGTGTCACCCAACTTTTGACGTTCCAGGAAAAATAAAAGTTTCCACACAAGTGCCTCTGGGTGGAATAACGATGAGAGAGAGAGAGAGAGAGAGAGAGAGAGAGAGAGAGAGAGAGAGAGAGAGAGAGAGAGAGAATCCTTTCTCAGACCATGAAGCATCTGTGGGGCTTCGATTCTGCTGTGTCTAGATAATAATACTTCTTTAGACGTCCGTTTTAGGTCATAAGGCCTTATCACAAGGAGGCTTGCACTTGTGAGGTTTAATATCATGGCACAAAGAATGTCCTTCCGGCTGTGACATCTTGCCGAACTGCCAAAATCGAATGACAAACGTGACAAGAAAAGACAATGTAAAAACACTTCCCGACTCATTAAACGTGTTGCAATAATAGTGTTGCGAGGAAAGGCGTTTGCGGCAAACGTCTTATTAGATTTAATGAACAATCTTAATTAGGTGTAATATGTCTACAATATGCTGTAACGGGCTTAAAAGTAGGTCAAAGATAAGCAATGATTTATGGTGAATTCAAATCCTAATAGCTAAACAGATCAAACGATGATAACTGGGTCACTTTAATAATTGATAAAGTGGTTATCTTTGTGTTGATTATTACTTAAAATAAGCAAATATCAACTAATGTATATGAATTCGAGATTAGTTGATTGTATTATGTCTCATTGTCAAAAAAATAAAATCGTGGATGTATCAGATACACAATGCTTTGAGTTTTCTTCATATGAAGGGTAAGAACTTACATAAAACATATATGGTTTGAGAGTTAAATATCAGTCAGATGATATATGGATATTAGCAATACGCCTGTAACACACACGACGATGTTTTAATAATAATAACAACAACAACAATAATAAATGACAAAGTAAAATCTCACTATCAACTACAATGCATCTCTGGCAAATATAAAAAGAGAAGAATACAGCTGAGAGAAGCATACCTAAATGTATAATGTAATCTCCATACCGAATATATTTCCAATAAGCAATGCATCAGCCACATCCTGCCATGGCAACATGAAAGTCACCGCGCGGGAGACGTCTTAGGCCAGAGCCCTTTATGAGACGAAGATCTCAGGGAGCTTACAGTCTTGTCTCTGGGTACTGAACAACCCTACCCCCTCCCCTCCCACCCCTTTACAAGCCACAAGTTACGTAGGATTGCATGCAGGACCCTCACAGGAAGATCCCCCCCCCCCCCCAACCACCATCACGACAGCTATAATTATCTTGAACTGGAGAAAACCCCTTTCATTGTATCCAATGACGTGGACCGGGCAAGGGTTAGGCAATTAGATGATACACGAGTTTCAAATATAAAGAAACAAAATAAATTGAAGACAAAGAAGAGCAGATGCAGATTGATTGATTTAAAGTTTTCTGGTATCCTGACATCTAAGGTCATTGACGCAGATGAAGAACTCGGATCAAACGGTAGTCATCTGAAACAAGGTCATCAACATTGAGAGAGAGAGAGAGAGAGAGAGAGAGAGAGAGAGAGAGAGAGAGAGAGAGAGAGAGAGAGAGCAGGGCACGATAAAATTTTTCTTTTACTAGGTGAAATTGAAATATGCGCTCTCTCTCTCTCTCTCTCTCTCTCTCCTCTCTCTCTCTCTCTCTATATATATATATATATATATATATATATATATATATATATATATATATATATAGGTTAAATCAACAGCCATATCTGGCAATCTTAGTAAGAGTAACATCAAAATAACATTCACACGTGTCAACGAACGTCTGAGTATCACTAATCCCCGGAGACCAGAAAAAAACTGTGGCTTCGGCGTGACGTCATTCAAGAGCTCTGAAAACTCTTGAGGAAAACAAACAGAGAAAACTTCCCAGTCGTCGTCACATGCGGACTCCATGTGAAATCCAGATCTGGCACTTGTGGTAGGAAGAGAAACTGCTTTGCCCACAAACCACCACCACCACGCGACCACAGTCTTATTTCGCCACGTGCTTTGTCAGCGTTAATAACAAAGGCAGTAGATATCGAATCGATTACCTCATTGCCTGTCACCGCTACACTACACACACACACACATACATTCACAGCTAAGCGTTTACTTCAGTGCTAGTCGGCTGGATGGCTCTCTCTCTCTCTCTCTCTCTCTCTCTCTCTCTCTCTCTCTCTCTCTCTCTCTCTCTCTCTCTCGGGATTTTTGGTATCATAAGTTGGAAGACTTGAGGACCCCACGTTCGTAGTTAGAACCGGAAGAAGGGGAAAAGATGGAGGCGTTCCTAAAAATGGAGATTGCTTCGTTCACATGAGCAGCAAATGATGTATCAAATGTATCTAGTTGTTAGCCGGCTGTTGCTGGTCGCAGCTAGCTCGAGAGAAAATGAGATGAGGAGGAAAGCAATCAGAAATAAGTATTTATCTCCATCATCATCACTTATATATCGTCAAAACAAGTGAGTCTCGACGAGGTACTCCTTAACCTACGTGGGTGACACCATTCAAAAGATATTATCTCTCTCTGATGTCACAGAACGCTTTAAACAACGTTAATTAGTGCCAACCCATTACTTCTAAACCAACAGACCACTTATCAGATAACCAGGTATCGAATGGCTCGGTGCGAAAATGATTAGACCGTGTCTTTGTCTTAGGTGAAGGACGCGCTTTACGTCAGTCGAGCTCTCCTAGGAAATCACTCCTACGCGAAATCTTAAAAATAAACCGTTAAGGCGTGAGACTGTGACGCAAATGAGTATTGCAATGGATTTCTGACTAGTCTTCTTTTGTGGGAGATAAGAAAAAGTATTTGACTGAAGTTGTGTAAATTAAGAGCAAGCAAAATAAACGAATACTTGTACTGTAGATTTTATACCGAATAGACATTAGGTGCCCCCCACCCCCCACCCATATCACATCACTAATATGCGGAAGAAAATAGCTTGGATCCAGATACCTCTCGATTCTACATCACCATTCATAATTATCTATGGTTTATGTATGTATGTATGTATATATATATATATATATATATATATATATATATATATATATATATATATATATATATATTTCCGGTCACGCTCAGTGGCATTTCCAGACGTAAAATTATTCGGCCTCTCGATGGGAGAGAGGTAGCCATACCCTGGTGATTGATTGATTTGAAGTTTCCTGACATCCTGACATCGAAGATCATTGACGCTGAAATATACCCTGGTGAGAGGGATTGTAGTTACGAAAGGGGGAGGAGGTGGGAAGGGTTGAACTGTGTGCGCATAGCTTTCTATTTAGCCTTCACTTTTGACGGGTGGCGTATACTAGTGTGAATATATATTCCCTTCATCATAGCTATGAATCACCAAATTTAAGCAATTCTAGGGTTCAAAAAAAAAAATAGGGCGTTTTTTTTTTATTTCATTCTTATTGAATAAGGCTAAATTGCCAGTTTCGGTCAACCTATATAATCAGCTGGAGCTGTTCCATCAATTTGAAGCATGGCATGTGAATGAGTGTTGCTTTCTATAGGATACTATCACTTCGTTTGTTTAGAATCACAACACTGAATATCTTTGCGGATTCTTTAAGGTTAATAAATGTGAGGTCTACCGCGTGACCAGCGTCCCACAGCTCCTAAATCAGTTTTTCCCTGGCCTAAAAGAGATATCATCGATTGAGGGTACTAAAAATGTTGCTGAAGGAGTTTTATAGAAGAGTCATTCTGACAGAAGAAGCAGCACTCGCCTTTTTAAGAGAGCACATTCTCTTGGATACAGTTCAAGAAGCAGATCTATTTGTGTCATTCTTAGAAGATGTACGAAGTGTGTATCGCTAGAATAAATGTATGGAAATATATGATAACCTGTTGATTTATGAAGAATGTAACGCTAGAATAAATGTATGGAAATATATGATAACCTGTTTGATGCACGAAGATTGTATCGCTAGAATAAAAGTATGGAAATATATGATAACATGTTTGATGTACGAAGAGTGTATCGCTAGAATAAATGTATGGAAATATATGATAACATGATTATTTTTACCTTTATTCCTTTTTTTTAATGTAATTAAAAATCCAATGATCGATTTAAGTAATTTCTAAGATGTGTTTAAATCAAGTGTTTATTGCTTAAACAAATGTATGAAATGTGTTTTATCTATGAGGGACGAATAATTCAGCAGTAGACCTCACGCTATAGTACTAACGGGAGGTAGATCTCACGCTATAGTGTGGTAGACCTCACGCTATAGTAGCACCACAATGTCTTTTATGTGGTCTCGCACATCATTATTTATCAGAGTGGATATTTGAAACGACATTTCACGGGACTATCTAAAACACCACTAAAGCACATCACACGCCATGCCGTACGTAATGACGATAATGTCTTCGCAAAGCACTCAATTACCACAACAGACCGACAGGCAGATTGGGGAACGGAAATGTCTTCCCCCCCCCACCCCCCCCATTACCCATCCCCACAATCCCCAACCTTTCTCTTTCTCTATGAGAGAAGTTGGAATTCAAGAGGGGTAAAGAGAAGGGGGGGGGGGGTTACCATGGAAGCTCTTGGATGACGGTTGCCAATTTGTAATTCCACTGGCACTATATGCGCCTCAGTAGTGGTCACGTGACCAAGAATAAGTGATATTATGCAAGTGGCAATGAACTCAGGGTGATATTAACTGTTTTTATATACTATACATAAGAAGTCGAGTAAAATTCTTCATTTTCGTTCTCAACTGGGATATATCAAAAGTTACATTTCACAGCGACTATATTACTATAATGGCCTCAAAGAAGGATTAGAAAGTTCATCATAAAAAAATAAAGCAAAATGCACATGAAACAAACTTCCTTTATGTGTATGCGTTTGTGTGTGTGAGGAGAGAGAGAGAGAGACAGAGAGAGAGAGAGAGATTATCTATTCAAATGTGTATGTGAAATGGCCTCATCTCTCACGGAAAAGAGCAATTTAGATATCTCTGAAGATCTGAATAGCTCCTTTTTCTTACAGGAGAGATCATAGACTCTCTCTCTCTCTCTCTCTCTCTCTCTCTCTCTCTCTCTCTCTCTCTCTCTCTCTCTCTGGCTTTAAATTTTGAATATTTTTTTCTGCTAATATGAGAACCTCTAAGACATAAACACTGAAATTACTGCAACCTCAAATGTAAAATTAAAGGTTTAGAATTGGAATAACCTTGGCAGTTTGTCTTCGTGCTCCTGTTACGAAAGAGAGAGAGAGAGAGAGAGAGAGAGAGAGAGAGAGAGAGGAGAGGAGAGAGAGAGAGAGAGAGAGAGAGAGATTTTCAAGGCAATAAAACCTATAAAACTTAAGAAAAATTATTTCGTCAATAGTGTCCATGTTGCTAATGTCTTAAACTTGAGAGAAATTAAATAGTTTAAATTGAATTAAGTGTGACTTCGTCTTCGTCCCTGCTTCTTGACTCTCTTTTCACGAAAGGACTGAATCTAAGTCTGAATTTATTTAGTCTATGATCCCACTTTTATTCTCTCTCTCTCTCTCTCTCTCTCTCTCTCTCTCCTCTCTCTCTCTCCTCTCTCTCTCTCTCTCTCTCTCTCTCTCTCTCTCTCTCTAT
The DNA here is from genome assembly GCF_036898095.1 of Palaemon carinicauda. Lineage (NCBI taxonomy): Eukaryota > Metazoa > Arthropoda > Malacostraca > Decapoda > Palaemonidae > Palaemon > Palaemon carinicauda. The sequence continues at coordinate 165,600,043 of NC_090728.1, read as the reverse complement.
ATATATATATATATATATATATATATGTGTGTGTGTGTGTATGTGTGTGTGATATTATTTTTGATCTAGAACTCAACGAGGAGACTTGCTCCACTGATTAGTACTATGGATTATGAATCTGGTAACATGCCAAGGATACAGGACCAGGAAGGCCATTCAACGCCAAAGTCCAACTAGTGTAGCACCATCCAGTTGCAATATGGAGTAAAAGCTGAAGGAAAGGAAGCGGGAATATAATCACAGCTGTCAGGTCCCCTCTGTGGGAATTCTGTAATCTTAAGATCGTACCATTCACTGGCTGTTTCTTTCACTTTACAGCCAACCTTTGGAAGGTTCATCCTGCTCTTGAGTATCATTAACTCTGAAGCGGGCCGGAGTATATAAGAAAATTATATTGAGATCACTTAATAACAATACTTCATGCAAGGCAATTCTAAAAAATTACAGTTTGGTAAACAATGTTGCTAGATATTCTTCTTAGCCTTTTTCTGCTGTAAAACCCCCTGAAACCCGGTTAGAGTGATTAACTAGAACAGTAATAAACAGTAATACCTGCAAGGCCTATAATATTTCGATGCTAACCACATCTATCTAAGAACAGAAAACTAAATTAATTTCTATTGATATGAATAAAACTCGACCGAAAACGCTAATTACAAGAAATTATTAAAAAATACGAAAGTACAATAGAGACGTTTCACGAAGTTCCCATCGGTCACCTTCATATTTGAGTAAAGACGTCCCCCATAACCTTGTTTTAAGTACAGTATTAACGGAAAGGCTTAAGAGAAACAAAATAAACAGAGTCCTTGAACGTATTAAAAACAACAAACTGGAAACACTACAAAAAGACCCGAAGACCTCAGAACGAAAACGTGAGCATCTGAAAGAATTTAAGATATAATGAAGGAGAGCGTGAATTTATAGCAAACGAAATCATTAATTGTTGTAGGACGAACATGAGATGATGCAAAGCAATTGAGCAACGTAACAATGATAACATAAACAAAGCAGCAGTCTTTGAAAGGTCTCAAAACAAACAATCCACCTGGCTTAAGACGTGCTAACAAACAATAACCTATTGTCAAGTAACAATGGCCGAGAGTGGCTCTCTCTCCAAAAGTGCCAGACCTTTTCGGTTCCAGATAAATAAACGCAAAGAACCATCGTAATATAAAAATAAACATCCGTGATTTTAATTTCAATATTGTTACTCTTCACAGCATAACTAAGCGAGGGAAAGACAGTAACTCTTGAACTCTCACATCTGCGTTAATGTCTATTATCTCACACACACACAGACACACACACACACACACACACATATATTAATATATATATATATATATATATATATATATATATATATATATATATATATATATATATATATATATATATATATATATATATATATATATATATATATATATATATATATATATACGTATGCAGACTATATAAATAAGAAGTAAGATGAGATAAAAATTCAAAACACAAGAGACAAAACGTACTTTTATAAAGAAATGAAAAAAAAAAAATCAGAGAATGAACACATGGACTTCTATCAGCCACGAAAAAAAAATATCCGATAAGATAAATGCAAATCATCCCTTACGTAAACAAAATCCCCAGGTACAAACAATTACAACCGTAAATAACTAGTTTCTCACAAAATGACACTAAAAATATAAATTTAACAAACACATATTATATATATATATATATATATATATATATATATATATATATATATATATATATATATGTATGTATATATATATATATATATATATATATATATATATACATATATATATATATTATATATATATATATATATATATATATATTATATACATATATATATATATATATATATATATATATATATATAATATATATATATATATATATATATTATATACATATATATATATATATATATATATATATATATATATATATATATATATATATATAAGCATACTTGAGACCAAATTATTTATATAACGAGTTAAATGATAACAATGGAAATGAACATATGGACATTGTCAATAAGTTATGATAAGATAATATAAAAAAAATGTGTATATGAACAAACACCAGGCAAAAAAAACATTTCAAACTTAACCAACCAGCCCTTACGTAATAATTACATGATTTTATATATATATATATATATATATATATACTATATATATTTATATATATATATATATATATATATATATATATATGGTTATTTCTTGAGTCTATGATTAAAAAGATGAGTGTGGCTGCTTCTTGCCTTTTGCAGATTATCTCTTTATTAGTCTGTCAGGTATTATCTAATTTGAACTGTCAAATTGTGAGAACAAATGTCACACAGTCACATATGTTTCCCAGACGAGAAAACCCTATTCACAAAAAGTTATAATTCCCAGAAATCCCTTCTCATCTGCTATCTTTTTTACTCAAGGACGTCGTTTTTTCTTCAAAATAATACTAATTAAATTCTAATGTAAAGTTGTTTATATGATTTCTTCAATTACACACATATACTAAAAAAACAAAAAATAAAAAACTGCTTTTAATCATTATGCAATCTTTAAGCGAAACGTTGTTCAACTGTTCAAGATTAATAAGGGTTAAAATAAAATAAAGACATACCGATGAACGACTAAAAACGCACAAAGAATTTTAGTTTCCCATGATTTCATTATAAACTAAACCAACAAACAATATAAAATATTATATAACATTCAGTAAAAAAAAAAAAAAAAAAAAAAAAAAAAAAAAAAAAAAACTTTCAATTCCAGGTCATACACTTCTAGTCCAGCCTTTATGAGGACATTAATATGCTATTGTTCCCCATATTCTAAGAGTTATGTTTTTGATAGTCACTGGAGAACCCATTAAACTATTTAAGTGTGTGTATCATCTCAATTTCTTAAGGGGTAAGGAACAAAGACCGTGCAATACTAAGTCGTCTTAGAACGTTTAAAAACATTATGTTCTCATTAACCTACGCTAAATAAGAAGTGGTAACATGAGCCCACCATGCAGACGAAAATGAGAGAGAGAGAGAGAGAGAGAGAGAGAAGAGAGAGGAGAGAGAGAGAGAGAGAGAGAGAGAGAGAGAGAGAGAGAGAGAGAGAAATTATATTTGCGATTTTGTAAAAGCGTTTTAGTCCTTCTGTCATTCATAACAAAAAATAAATTAAGCCTTCCAACAAAGCATAAAAATGAAAACTATATATATATATATATATATATACAGCCTAAATAAATGATAAACTAAACAAAATAAATATATATATATATGCATATATATATTATATACATATATATATTATATATATAATATATATAATATATATATATAGTATATATAGCATATATATATATATATACTATATATATATATATATATATAATATATATATACTAATATCTATAGCTTGCATTCAAATCAAATGTATTTCTTTCTGAAGCAACAACATATCCACACTAGTCACTCCATATTTCAACAAATGTCAGGACTGTGCAGATCTTGAATAAGATTTTCGTGGAAAAATCATATAGTCTCCTCATCGTCCATTTTTCATTACCTCTAGAAATTGACTTTTAATAGTACACGAAGGAATTCTCACCAATACTTTCAAGGTCATCATAACTTGAATATTTCATTCCTTATTAAGCTACAATGCAACGTTCTTGTCATTTTAAATTACATGATGTTTTGCAACATAAATTCTTTATTTTTTCCATTATCTGTAATTCATTCCCTGTACAGTCCAAGCATGCCCAAACCCTCTCCATTTGCCCCTCACCATGATCTCATCCACATATGGCACTCGAGTAATCTCTCTTATAGTTCCATTTCTTACCCTATTCTGCCATTCAATTCCCAATA
>NC_090728.1:165583693-165595645 GCF_036898095.1 Palaemon carinicauda | reverse complement strand
CCGACAGGCAGATTGGGGAACGGAAATGTCTTCCCCCCCCCACCCCCCCCATTACCCATCCCCACAATCCCCAACCTTTCTCTTTCTCTATGAGAGAAGTTGGAATTCAAGAGGGGTAAAGAGAAGGGGGGGGGGGGTTACCATGGAAGCTCTTGGATGACGGTTGCCAATTTGTAATTCCACTGGCACTATATGCGCCTCAGTAGTGGTCACGTGACCAAGAACAAGTGGTATTAATGCAAGTGGCAACGAACCCGATGTGATATTAACTGTTTTTATTAAACTATACATAAGAAGTCGAGTAAAATTCTTCATTTTTGTTCTCAAACTGAGACATATCAAAAAGGTTACATTTCACAGCGACTGTATTACTATAATGGCCTTCAAAAAAGGATTAGCAAATTCCATCATAAAAAATAAAGCAAAATGCACATGAAAGAAACTTCCTTTGTGTGTATACGTTTGTGTGTGGTGAGGAGAGAGAGAGAGAGAGAGAGAGAGAGAGGAGAGAAGAGAGAGAGAGAGAGAGAGAGAGAGAGATTATCTATTCAAATGTGTATGTGAAATGGCCTCATCTCTCACGGAAAAAGAGCAATTTAGATATCTCTGAAGATCTGAATAGCTCCTTTTTCTTACCAGGGAGAGATCATAGACTCTCTCTCTCTCTCTCTCTCTCTCTCTCTTCTCTCTCTCTCCTCTCTCTCTCTCTCTCTCTCTCTCTCCTCTCTCTCTCTCTCTCTCTGGCTTTAAAATTTTGAATATTTTTTCTGCTAATATGAGAACCTCTAAGACATAAACACTGAAATTACTGCAACCTCAAATGTAAAATTAAAGGTTTAGAATTGGAATAACCTTGGCAGTTTGTCTTCGTGCTCCTGTTACGAGAGAGAGAGAGAGAGAGAGAGAGATGAGAGAGCAGAGAGAGAGAGAGAGAGAGAGAGAGAGAGAGAGATTTTCAAGGCAATAAAACCTATACAACTTAAGAAAAATTATTTCGTCAATAGTGTCCATGTTGCTAATGTCTTAAACTTGAGAGAAATTAAATAGTTTAAATTGAATTAAGTGTGACTTCGTCTTCGTCCCTGCTTCTTGACTCTCTTTTCACGAAAGGACTGAATCTAAGTCTGAATTTATTTAGTCTATGATCCCACTTTTATTCTCTCTCTCTCTCTCTCTCTCTCTCTCTCTCTCTCTCTCTCTCTCTCTCTCTCTCTCTCTCTATATATATATATATATAATATATATATATATATATATATATATGTATATGTGTGTGTGTGTGTTGTGTGATATTATTTTTGATCTAGAACTCAACGAGGAGACTTGCTCCACTGATTAGTACTATGAATTTATGAATCTGGTAACATGCCAAGGATACAGGACCAGGAAGGCCATTCAACGCCAAAGTCCAACTAGTGTAGCACCATCTAGTTGCAATATGGAGTAAAAGCTGAAGGAAAGGAAGCGGGAATATAATCACAGCTCCTGGTAGCACCTGTCAGGTCCCCCTCTGTGGGAATTCTGTAATCTTAAGATCGTACCATTCACTGGCTGTTTCTTTCACTGTACAGCCAACCTTTGGAAGGTTCATCCTGCTCTTGAGTATCCTTAACTCTAAAGTGGAGGGAGTACATAAGAAAATTATATTGAGATCACTTAATAACAATACTTCATACAAGGCAATTCTGAAAAATTACAGTTTGGTAAACAATGTTGCTAGATATTCTTCTTAGCCTTTTTCTGCTGTAAACCCCTGAACCCCGGTTAGAATGATTAAATAGAACAGTAATAAACAGTAATACTGCAGGGCCTATGATATTTCGATGCTAACCAAACCTATCTAAGAGCAGTAAACTAAATTAATTTCTATTGATATGAATAAAAACTCGACCGAAAAGCCTAATTATAAGAAATTAATAAAAATACGAAAAATACAATAAAGACGTTTCACGAAGTTCCCATCAGTCACCTTCATACTTGAGTAAAGACGTCCCCTTAACCTTGCTTTAAGTACAAGTATTAACGGAAAGGCTTCAGAAAAAACAAAATAAAGAGAGTCCTTGAACGTATTAAAAAACAACAAGCTGGAAACACTACAAAAGACCCGAAGACCTCAGAACGAAAACGTGAGCATCTGCAAGAATTTAAGATATAATGAAGGAGAGCGTGAATTTATAGCAAACGAAATCTTTAATTGTTGTAGGACGAACATGAGATGATGCAAAGCAATTGAGCAACGTAACAATGATAACATAGACAAATCAGCAGTCTTTGAAAGGTCTCAAAACAAACAAATCCACCTGGCTTAAGACGTGCCAACAAACAATAACCTATTGTCAAGTAACAATGGCCGAGTGGTTCTCTCCAAGAGTGCCAGACCTTTTCGGTTCCAGATAAATAAACGGAAAGAACCATCGTAAAATGAAAATAAAACATCCATAATTTTATTTTTAATATTGTTACTTAACAGCATAACTAAGCGAGGGAAAGACATTACTCTTGAACTCTCACATCTGCGTTAGTGTCTATTATCTCTCACACACATACACACACATATACATACATATACATACACACACATATACATACATATACACACACACACATATAATATATATATATATATATATATATATATATATTATATATATATATATATTATATATATATACGTATGCAGACTATATAAATAAGAAGTAAGTGAGATAAAAATTCAAAACACAAGAGACAAAACCTACTTTTATAAAGAAATGAAAAAAAAATCAGAGAATGAACACATGGACTTCTATCAGCCACGAAAAAAAAAATATCCGATAAGATAAATGCAAATCATCCCTTACGTAAACAAAATCCCCAGGTACAAACATTACAACCGTAAATAACTAGTTTCTCTCACAAAATGACACTAAAAAATATAAATTTAACAAACACATATTATATATATATATATATATATGTATGTATATATATATATATATATATACATATATATATATATTATATATATATATATATATATATACATATATATATATATATATACATATATATATATATATATAAGCATACTTGAGACCAAATTATTATATAACGAGTTAAATGATAACAATGGAAATGAACATATGGACATTGTCAATAAGTTATGATAAGATAATATAAAAAAAATGTGTATATGAACAAACACCAGGCAAAAAACATTTCAAACTTAACCAAACCAGCCTTACGTAATAATTACATGATTTTATATATATATATATATATATATATATGGTTATTTCTTGAGTCTATGATTAAAAGATGAGTGTGGCTGCTTCTTGCCTTTTGCAGATTATCTCTTTATTAGTCTGTCAGGTATTATCTAATTTGAACTGTCAAATTGTGAGAACAAATGTCACACAGTCACATATGTTTCCCAGACGAGAAAACCTATTCACAAAAAGTTATAATTCCCAGAAATCCCTTCTCTCTGCTATCTTTTTTACTCAAGGACGTCGTTTTTTCTTCAAAATAATACTAATTAAATTCTAATGTAAGTTGTTTATATGATTTCTTCAATTACACACATATACTAAAAAACAAAAAATAAAAAACTGCTTTTATCATTATGCAATCTTTAAGCGAAACGTTGTTCAACTGTTCAAGATTAATAAGGGTTAAATAAAAATAAAGACATACCATGAACGACTAAAAAACGCACAAAGAATTTTAGTTTCCCATGATTTCATTATAAACTAAACCAACAAACAATATAAATATTATATAACATTCAGTAAAAAAAAAAAAAAAAAAAAAAAAACTTTCAATTCCAGGTCATACACTTCTAGGTCCAGCCTTTATGAGGACATTAATATGCCTATTGTTCCCCATATTCTAAGAGTTATGTTTTGATAGTCACTGGAGAACCCATTAAACTATTTAAGTGTGTGTATCATCTCAATTTCTTAAGGGGTAAGGAACAAAGACCGTGCAATACTAAGTCTCTTAGAACGTTTAAAAACATTATGTTCTCATTAACCTACGCTAAATAAGAAGTGGTAACATGAGCCCACCATGCAGACGAAAATGAGAGAGAGAGAGAGAGAGAGAGAGAGAGAGAGAGAGAGAAATTATATTTGCGATTTTGTAAAAGCGTTTTTAGTCCTTCTGTCATTCATAACAAAAAATAAATTAAGCCTTCCAACAAAGCATAAAAATGAAAACTATATATATATATATATATATACAGCCTAAATAAATGATAAACTAAACAAAATAAATATATATATATATGCATATATATATTATATACATATATATATTATATATATAATATATATAATATATATATATAGTATATATAGCATATATATATATATATATAGCTTGCATTCAAATCAATGTATTTCTTTCTGAAGCAACAACATATCCACACTAGTCACTCCATATTTCAACAAATGTCAGGACTGTGCAGATCTTGAATAGATTTTCGTGGAAAAATCATATAGTCTCCTCATCGTCCCATTTTTCATTACCATCTAGAAATTGACTTTTAATAGTACACGAAGAATTCTCACCAATACTTTCAAGGTCATCATACTTGAATATTTCATTCCTTATTAAGCTACAATGGCAACGTTCTTGTCATTTTAAATTACATGATGTTTTTGCAACATAAATTCTTTATTTTTCCATTATCTGTAATTCATTTCCCTGTACAGTCCAAGCATGCCCAAACCCTCTCCATTTGCCCCTCACCATGATCTCATCCACATATGGCACTCGAGTAATCTCTCTATAGTTCCATTTCGTACCCTATTCTGCCATTCAATTCCCAATATTCTTCTGAGAGGTTTGTTCTTAAATGTACAAAATCTGTTGGAGATTGTTTCATTAATATCAACACTATACGTTCCTCTTACCCAACCCTTTTTATTGTATAAAATATTGGTTTTAATCCCCTCCTCCCTCTCAAACTTGAAGCCAACCCCAGATATTGGACAACCAACCTTCTTTAATTAACCCAGAAGGAGAAGCCCTAATTGAGCTCAAGTGCGTATGAAAGAAATAGGAGAGATTCCACTCAGAACATGATTTAACGTCAGAAGAGGAAGTCACGAGAAAATCCTTTTACATTAATATCCTATCTCTGAAGACTTCGTTCGCCAGGAGCAATGTCTAATAAGACTTAAAATGTCGTCCCCAAATTCTATCTCTGTTTCCCCGCTTCCAAGAACTTCTCAACTCACTTATCTTAAATTGCCTGGTTTTTCATCACTCTCTCTCTCTCTCTCTCTCTCTCTCTCTCTCTCTCTCTCTCTCTTAGAAAATAATTTCCAAAACCATTGATTATTCAAGCCTAACTCTCCACTCGCCGCCTCCGAACTATTGAATGTAAAACTTTATTATTAAAATTTCGACCATGAATAAAATCAATCACGTTTGTATTGGAACACAACTAGCACATTAAGCTGTATTCATAATTCTAAAGAACACTATTTTCAGTAATCCTTCTTAATAGCAATCGGCCTCAAGGTCTATCAAACCAGACAGGACAATAAGTTTATTCTTGTGTTAGTATCGTCATCATTACCACACACACTCAAGTGTTGAATTTATTACCTCCGCATAAGTTATTGGTCCGGTTTGTTTGTGTGTCTGTTTGTTATCAGACCTACGCAAATATGATAAATATTGAGTACCTTTGATGTGTGTGTGTGTGTGTGTTTATGGAATACAGAACACAATTGTTAGGTAATTATCATTATCTGAATATTGGCATTGAATAACTTAATGTAGATTTCATTATTTTCTAAATCATCAATATAATATTTGGTTATAGTGGGACGCAAATAATTTTCAATGCCCACTCTAAGATCCCGTGACCACCACCCCTCTACCTGCTTCGATTTATTTATAACAACCACCGATAAACATGGCTATAAATTTCACACACACACACAGACACACACACAAAAAAAAAAAAAAAAAAAACTACAACAACAACGTGGAATGGAATGACTTCTCGCGTGTCTACATCTGCAGATTTCCATGAGGTAATAATTTTAAAAGTTATATTATTATTATTATTATCATTATTATTATTATTATTATCATTATTATTATTATTAACTAAGGATACATAAAACCCTCTCCTTAAGCATATGTGCACATAAAATTTTTATTTATTGTCAAAAATACAATTTAAGATCTTGAGCTGTAAGAGGGTAATTTTCCTTACCACCAGAGGAAATAAGACTAATGTCATTTATGGTCCTTATAGTTTCAATGTCATAATCATTATGATAACTACCATCACAGTACATACAATAAAAGCACTCTGATTGCAGACCTCCGCCACTGCAGCTAATTTCTCGAAACCCACGTGCCTTTCCCTGAATCAATTAATCATTTCCAGCTCTTTAATAACATTTCAAAATCCCTGCAAGTTTCATTATTTTACGATTAAAATTGTGGCAGTATGGCTCATGTCCGGAATACGACCTTTTGCTTGACATTGACCTTGGATTCGACCTTAACATGTATCAATTGGCGTGGATATTAATGCACTCAAATATGAAACATGTTTGAAGTCTCTGTGACAACCATGTCGAAACTTATGGTTGATTACGTGAATTGAACATTTTGCTTGACCGTGACCTTCAACTTGACCTTCGAAAATTTAATAATTTCCAGCTTTTTACATAACAGTTAATCCCTGCAAGTTTCATTACTCCACGATTATAATTGTAGCCAGGAAGCTTTTCACAAACAAACAAACACTCACACAAACGAACAGACAAGCAGGGGGTAAAACATAACCTCCTTCCAATTTCATTGCTGGAGGTAATTATTACTTTCTTCTGGAAGCTAATATTTAATGAGACCAACAATTATGAAGAAAAGGTTTAGAAAATATGAACACTCCAGGACCATAATGTGAGAACGAAAGTTCCAGCGCGACACCTGTGTCTTAACCGCACCATGATACCCCCCCCCCCCCCCTTTAAATAACAAAATGTGTTAATCCGGTTGAAATGAAAAACAATTGATGGATTTCGTTTTCAAAAAACTCATCATAACTCTATGAGAAATCCTAATGAACATTGAAGGAAAATAATTCAGCTCCATTGTTTGATTATTAGTAATAATTCGAGTTTTACAAAAAATCCCTTAAATTGAACCCTATGTAAAGACGTCTACAGGAAAATCTTGAATCATCAGAAAAAAAATGTGATTCACTGAATTTCTAGAATACGACTTGTATTGCAAACGAATCAATTCCGGGAACCAGATATTCCGACGTCCTGCCTCCAACAATTCGTCATGTAGGTTTAGTGACCTCAGCACCACATTACTTAACAACAATTTTAATGCCAAATAAAATAATCAATACAGAGCTAACAAGTCCCACTGAATATAAAGTAAAATTCTTGTCACTTGAAAAACAAAATAACACTGTACGTCAAATTTCCAATCTGCGTAGTAAAACCTCCCACGTTCTGCCCTGCCATTACCTCCGCCAACGAAGTTGGAAGGAGGCTTATGTTTTACCCCCTTGTGTGCGTGCGTGTGTGTTTGTGAACAACTTACTGTCCACAATTTTAATCGTAGAGAAATGAAACTTGCAGAGATTAACTCTTATGTCAAAAGCTGGAAATGATTAAATTTTGGAGGGTCAAGGTCAAAGGTCAGTCAAGGTCAAAGGTCAGTCAAGGTCACGGTCGAGCAAAAGGTCGAGAAATAGGCAGACGCAGCGGAGGTCTGCGCTCTAATGAATACCCCTCTAGTTAAATATGTTATGACCCCAAATCCTTTCATGAAGCAACACCTCTGCAACGAGTCTATCAATCTGCACCGAATATCTCCTAAGGCAAGGGTAAATACTGCAGTGACTTCGCTGCGGACTTGTAAAGAGCTAATTTCTCAAACGTGTATCGGAGAAAGAGAGAAATGTCAAGCTGTGGTCCAAATCCTTTTTCACCAAAATGCAGGAAATGCTTCATTAGGAAATCTGCGCTTGTATATGCAATTACCTGGAATCAATAAAATGACATAGCAAATTTTTAAGGATAAAATGAATATACAAATAAATAAACTCTCTTTAAAGTAAATTGTAAAAAAAGAATAACCATACATGAGCATTAAATCATTTATAAATGTTTTATTTTCTCGTTTCATGAAGGTTTTCATTGTCTCTACATTTCCATGATATTTTGTTTTTAGCTTTGTTACTACTAAACTGCAACGCAAAATAATGAAACTCGTCCTAAAAAAAAAGCAAGCAAAAAGAACTCATTTATTCTCTAATTGTTACAACAAATGTCATACACAATAATATAAACACTACCTGAACTTTCGTGAATATAAAACGTTTACATTACCCACAAGTGATTTATACTTGCCTAACATGGCTTGTTACCTTTGTACCGCATTACAACGACAGAGAGAGAGAGAGAGAGAGAGAGAGAGAGAGAGAGATGACTCAAGTTACATACCAATAACGCGCAAATTTTGCAAAAAATACAAATCGACCTGCCGTGGTGATACGTGGGTGTTGGCTACCAAACTCTCTCTCTCTCTCTCTCTCTCTCTCTCTCTCTCTCTCTCACCACATCCTAAACAGCTGTATAGCATTAATGTACATAATTACCGAACTATACTTGAAATCGTTCCCCCGCACCTGCGTGAAGTTCCTTAACCTTAGCACATATTCAGGTGTAGACAACGGCTGACCGAGTTATATAGCAAGGACAGGTGTTCGAAACGTGTGAAGTCTTCCCCCAAATACAAAGAGAACAATAAACTATGAGTCACGTGGGCGATAAACATAAATATGTTCCCATTACCTTCAAACCGAAGTAAAAGAAAGGAAAGCATAGTTGTAGGAGAAAAAAAAGACAGCATTTATGAAGAAAAACAAGCTCCAAAGACACGCGCGCATAAAAACCAGTCTATACTTTCCTTTGTATTCTACAGAAGAAAATAATTCACCTTGTTTAATCTCTTTTAACTAAAAGTAAGTGTCAGAGAAAATGCCGACAGCGCCATACAGAAAAATATTATTCGTGTAGTTTTATAGCACAAGCACATTCTTACAGTTAAAAAGGATATTCCTATAACTTATTCGTAGCATCAACGTTGTTAAAGCCACCATAATTGCAAACTTTTATGGTATTATTATTATTATTATTATTACTTGCTAAGCTACAACCCTAGTTGGAAAAGCAGGATGCTATAAGCCCAGGGGCTCCAAAAGGGAAAATAGCCCAGTGAGGACAGGAAAGAAGGAAAAACTAGATTTTTAAAAAGAGTAATAACATTAAAATACTTGAGCAAAATAAAGCGGATAAGTGTTCCAGTTAATTTTCTTTAGAACTGAAAGGAAATCTAACAGTATTCTAAAAGTAATCTTACCCTCATTCTAAAAAGTAATCTCAGCTTCATTCCATCCTCTAAATGTAATCTCAACCTCATTCCACACGTCTAGAAGGGAGATATTTGCCTCCAATGGGATTTAAAATAAAAGAAACTCACATATATGTGCCCTGTATTCATTTAACTACTTCATCAAACAGTGCTACTGTTTTATGTTATAATAACCTAGAACCTTTTAAATTACAGTTTCCATTAAAATTAACTGTGCCATTGCATTGTCCACCCAACACTGCACTATTTGTAGCATTTACATTTGTTTCCTGCGTTCTCGAGAGTTTATTTACCCTCTCGAACAATCACACTCTCACAGGGCAACATTTCGGCGAATAAATTATGTCGCCATCATCATCATCTCCTACTCAATTTGACGCAATGAACCTCGGCTAGATTTCGCCAGTCGTCTCTATCTTGGGCTTTCAATTCAATACCAACTCCTAAATCACGCCTCATAGTCCTCAGCCATGTAGGCCTGGATCTTCCAACTCTTCTAGTGCCTTGTAGAGCCCAGCTAAACGTTTGGTGAACTAATCTCTCTTGTGGAGTACGAAGAGCATACCCAAACCATCTCCATCTACGCCTCACCATGATCTCACCCACATATGGCGCTCGAGTAATCTCTCTTATAGTTTCATTTCTAATCCTGCCGTGCCATTCAACTTCCAATATCCTTCTAATGGCTTCGTTCTCAAATCTACTAAATCTGTTGGAGATTGTTTTATTGTCATACCATGACTCATGTCCATACAGTAACACCGATCTCACTAAACTGATATATAGTCTGATTTTTATATGTAATTTTCAGCGATTTGATTTTTAAATTTCATTTAACCTAGCCATTGTCTTATGCATGCATGCATATATATATATATATATATATACATACATATATATATAACCAAATAAAAAGATTTGGAGTTGAGGTTTTCCATTTTTACAAGCTCAATCTTACATTCTTCAGATTACTTCAAAATAAAACGCTAATCCTTTTTTCTTTTGCTATTACCCGGTATAGTTGGTGAACAAATTACGTCACCTGTTCTACACAATAAAACAAACTAACTAAAGACAACAAATTCATAAAATATCCTTGCAAAGTTTTCCTTTTCCACATTTAAATCAAACTTTTGTTGTCTGCCCGATTAAGCCTAATCATGCAAAAATCTCTAAAACAGCGATTTTTAATTATTGATATATAAATATCAATACAAGCCAAACTACACAAAAAAAAAAAAAAACCACCAGTGAAACTAACAAACTGTATTTTACAAAGTGAAGACATTTTCTCACATCATTTTCTTCGAGATGGACCTGAAGGTCATTGTCATTATTCTCATAAACATAACTGAAATGCCTTTCTATACAATCTCCCAGTTTACGTCCCAACTTGGTTAATAATATCAAGAACCATCAAAAAAATAAAAAAGAAACAAGGAAACCACGTAATTCAGTGTTTGGTTCCGCAAGTGCACCTAGTACAGGAGTCGCAGATAGTAAAACGTTGGTTACACTCATGACTTTTATCAATTGCTTCCGACACGCACAATTTGATGCCAAGTACCAAGTCATCGCTCAACGATTAGGCAATTGGTGTTATGTTACACTTTCTTTGGGAAGACCTTGCCTACTTGAAAGGAGAGAGAGAGAGAGAGAGAGAGAGAGAGAGTATGTTCATCCATATAACCCAGTGGGAGAGAAAATAGGGTTATCATTATGAGAGAGAGAGAGAGAGAGAGAGAGAGAGAGTTATGTTAATTCATATAACCCAATGGTAGAGAAAATGGAGTTATGAATATGGGCCAGAGAGAGAGAGAGAGAGAGAGAGAGAGTTATGTTAATCCATATTACCCAGTGGGAGAGAAAATGGAGTTATGACTATGAGAGAGAGAGAGAGAGAGAGAGAGAGAGAGAGAATGTTAATCCATATAACCCAGTGGGAGAGAAAATGGGGTTATGAATAAGAGAGAGAGAGAGAGAGAGAGAGAGAGAGAGAGTGTTATGTTAATCCATATTACCCAGTGGGAGTGAAAATGGGGTTATGAGAGAGAGAGAGAGAGAGAGAGAGAGAGAGACTAACAAAGCCTTAATTTAACATACAAAAGGTAAAAAACACGCGTGTGCTGAACAAACATCCTTCATTTTCTCCAAGAAAGGAACAATCGTGAGATTATGATACAGCACCAAGGTAACGCTCTCATTCAAGAGACGCTAGCCGTGTGCTAGAGCATAAAGTGTCAATAAGTGCGTTGCATAGCAAACACTTAATACACCAACAACAATAATAAGAATTCTCGACTTGACTATCACCATTGTTTGTAATTTCTTATTATTGTCATTATAATCCCTTTATACTCAAATAGTGTATTCATTAAATTAACTTCCTATAAATAAACTTTAAATCAGCTATATTAGACATTAAACCAATTCACGAGAATAAAAGCAATGTAAAAATAAACATACAGAAGATAAAAAAGGCATAATAACTTGCGAAAGCAAATGGATGTCGGGATAAAACATGTAAAATGTAAAATTGCGGAGAAA
>NC_090728.1:165533693-165578693 GCF_036898095.1 Palaemon carinicauda | reverse complement strand
GAACTCAGTAGAGCGCAGACCTCCACCGAGGCAGCTTATTTCTCGACCTTGACCTTTACCAATGACTTTAAAATGTATCAATGGGCATGGATTTTCATAAATTCAAATATAAATCAAGTTTGAAGTCTCTGTGACAACGATGTCCAAACTTACAGCTGTTTAAGTGAATTGGATATTTTGCTTGACCGTGACCTTTGACCTTGACCTTCCAAAATTTAATCATTTCCATTTTTTTACATAATAGTTAATACATTCGTTACATTACTCCACGATTAAATTGTGACCAGGAAGCTGTCCACAAACAAACACACATACACATACGGGGGGTAAAACATAACCTCCTTCCAACTTCAATGGCAGAGGTACAATAGTGAAGTGTTGCAATCCTCTCCACTACTACTACTACTACTACTACTACTACTACTACTACTACTACTACTTCTTCTTCTTCTTCTCCTGGGCCGATTGAATAAACGACAACGTCTAACGCAACTTGGAAAATGGATGGAAAAGATAAATCACATGTGACAAGAGTGAGCGATACGATCGGGAGCCCACATCCAGCTGCACGGAAGACAATATCTTGCATCAGTATAAAAAGCCATTCTAAGGCAATACTGCAATAGCAGACCCCCACAATCTTCCACACACACACACACACACACAAAAGAGGATGCTGAATAGGAAAAATAATAATGAATGTGCAAGAAAAAGTATCAAGCAATTAGTCATACTCACATGCAAAATTGTCTGTTTGTGATTATACATTTTATATATATATATATATATATATATACACTCACATATATATATATATATATATATACACACATTTATACAATTTATAGTAATGTAAGCAAAATACGGATGCAAAGCTAAATAAAACCGGACCAATGTACAGTATATCATAATGGAAGGTATAAGCTAACATGATGCTGGTTCGTATAAGAATTAGGAAGTAAATATAATGGATATTAATAGGATTCGAGAGTAGACACAGAACAGGTGAAGCAAGATAGGTAGCAGTGTGTGCACTTCGAGGAGACCTGGGTCGTCTATGGAACCCAAGGAATGTATAAAGGGACTTTTATGTCCACTCTTCTTTATGGAATATGTGT
Organism: Palaemon carinicauda; assembly: GCF_036898095.1. Taxonomy (NCBI): domain Eukaryota; kingdom Metazoa; phylum Arthropoda; class Malacostraca; order Decapoda; family Palaemonidae; genus Palaemon; species Palaemon carinicauda. Next base: position 165,577,575 of record NC_090728.1, on the reverse strand, counting down.
GAAGATGTGTACATGACAAGGCAATCAGTTTACGAGCAAGGATTAATCCCAGTAATCTGAGATGGTTTGGTCAAGTGGAAAGAATGGATGAAGAGATAAAAAGAATGGATGGAGGAAAAAAAATTTTAAATTCAGGAGTGCTAAGAGGGAGGAGACGGGGAGGACCTAAAAAAGAATTGGATGGAGTTAATGAAATATTGGAAAGGGACTAAATATCTCGGAAGAAAAAATGAGTGTAAAATCTGGAGTGAATGGTGCAGTATGTACATGGGCATTTGACGTGGGGCTGGTGACCCTTGTATGGATGATATGAAGCAATCGATGTTAAGGAAGTTTACTGTACAGGTGGTTAATCTTGAATCAGCTCAGCGACCGGTGTGTTTTTCTTCCTCGGAATCAACCCTCCTAAAGACAAACAACACACACCATATCTATCTATCTATCTATACATACATATATTATATATATATGTATATATATTATATATATATATGTATATATATTATATATAAATGTATATATATATATATATATATATAGAGAGAGAGAGAGAGAGAGAGGAGAGAGAGGGAGAGAGAGAGAGAGAGAGAGAGTTGCATAAAAAATTCCCAATCCATATTGATGACAGCTTCAAAAGGATTTGCACATACTATCTCCCTCTGGTTACCTTAAAGAGGGCATCGTAAGTACCTAGTCTAATTGTTTCACAAATGCATAACAGACGGCACTGTGTAAGTTTCAGGTCATCTGAAAAAAAAGTATTATTTACAATAAAAAAAGTAATCAGATGCACGATACAGCCACTTTTAGTACCACCACTAAATGATGTTAGCATTAACTTCTTATTTATACATAAATGTAAAGTCATGCTCTCTCTCTCTCTCTCTCCTCTCTCTCTCCTCTCTCTCTCTCTCTCTCTCTCTTTCTCTCTCTCTCTCTCTCTCTCTCTCGATTCGTCACGAGTGTTTTAGTAAAGCTTTTCCACTGGAGATGTATTGGTTACCCAAGATATTCATGACTATCCCACAATTTTCAGATGTGCCCATAAATCTAAACTTTAGACTGAATCATCTAAAAGTATCAGAACTAGAGACACCCATAAAAACTATTCTAAATAAGGCCATATTGATAAGTAGCAATGGAGACCAGTGACCTAATAAACGATACATCAAGAACTAAACCATGCATTTTTTTCTAGTAAGTGATGAAATGTGATCAGCACTAACAAGTGATTGTGATACTCTTAAATAAGCAAGGAGTTGGATACTATATTCTCAAAAGCCGTTTGGCAGGGAATAACTTGCGACAGTATTCATATATACAATACACGAGGAACATACGAAACCTACTTCAACACTGTGCATGCGCAATGTTGTGATAATAGGATCGTGGAATGTGGAACTATGGCTGAGATTTATGGAAATAAAGTGTTTTATTAAAATCTCAGGTTGTAAGTGAAGAATAGTTCCGAAGATTTTTAAATTTTTTCAAGGCCTTAATTGTTTGAAACATTACAACATATATCTTATCAAAGATCAGTTGCAATTCAGGATTTCATACAATACCGCCATAGAGCATTAGAAACATAAAACCTATGTAAAATCACTTATAAATACTGAAGCTAAAAATAGAGTATAATGGAGAAATGAAAACAATACATTCAGCCGTAACGTTTTATAAAATTTCATAAAGAAAATTACTGACTCTAAATTGAAATCTAAAAATCGTGAAGTAAATAAGTCTCCATGGTATCACCAGTACACCATGCAACTGATTCTGTACAAATAAAATTCTAATTAAACCATCGAACGAGAAAAAACAGAAAAGGTAAATGAACGGGGGAACGAATAATCCTGACAATCCACAAAGAAACCTTTGTCGGATATATAAATATTTTTGGGGAAAAAAGAAACTTATAAAAACTAGACGATCCATAGTGTGACTCCCAGCAATTTTCCATATTAGATAGTTGAGAACTATAGTGGCCTACTGATGTTGTTGTACAGTCAATTAAATGGTTACATCGTGAGACCCCTAACAGCTCTAGTTAAGATGTCAGTGCGTGTGTTTATGACCCACTATCCCCAATGGGGTGTATAAACATAATTCTTCATTCTAGGCAGGTAGAATGAAGAATGTCCAGCTGGATAGTACATTTTAAGATGTATGTGATGTGATGTATATTTTATTTAAAAATCGTACATCTGATGATTCTTTATAAATAATACTTTTTCCAGATGACAAACTTATTCTATACTTATCTTATTCCATAGTATTCTAAAAGTGCTGAATATGAAACTAATATAAACATTTTCTTTGTTCCCTAAAGGTAGATATCACGGGATAAATAAATATAACCTTCTTATACAGATCATGAGACATTTCGATATTACGGAAAAATAATTACTTATTCTACTGGTGCTCATTAATTTCTGCAAAATTGGCTAACTGAAACTTTTTTTTACTTTCAGGCCACTCAAATGTTACTCTTCAATTACTAAAAACTCACAAAACACCAACATTCATAGACCACGTCTAATAAAGGTGGTGACAAAACCATATAACATAAACCGTCAAATTCTCTACAACTTTCTTCATTTCAATCAATACTCAACACATCCATTGTTTGCTAAATCTCATAAACAACAAAAACATCACAGGCAACAAGAACAATAATGATATTAATGATAATGTACTTCAGAGATCATATAAGGCAGCTAACACCAAAACAATAGACAAATCTCAAGTCCAATAAATCCCCAGTCCTTATTGCACCCCACAAAAAAAAAGAAAAAAAAAATCATTAAAATTAATTGGAAACAAAAAACGGAAAAAAAAAATATCCGTCGTCAACATCCGGCCTGACGTCTCAACCTCTCTCTAACCTTCCACTACAATCCAATAATAACATTTCGGGATCTTTTGTACACAGTGACAAGAATCATTTCTGATATTTTTGCCAAAGAACAAAAGAGAAACGGAAGATCTCGTCAAAAAATGGCAGTTCTTTTGACCGGTAGATTGTCAATTTCTTAATTAATGTAAGACAGACGTCATGTACCGGATGGATATACAAATTTGTACAATCATCCCCAAATACGTACACATGATAATTAACTGTCAGTATACAAAATGTACATATATATGTTAATCACATCTAGAGTCTGCTAAAGCACGTGATTTCTAGTTTTCTTTTATTGACGTCCGATTATTCTCAAAATAGAAATTTCGTCTTTTCTTTTTCCTTTCAGAAGTGACCACGAGATTGAGACATGCTTCAACTTAAATACCCCGATTTAGTCTCGAATTGACGGGATTTTATGACAGCACAGAACGATGAACACTTCCGTTTGCCATGGTATGATAATTTCAGAATTAGCGTGGTATTACTAAGCCAGTAACGGAAACCGGTGTCGTATCATACACAAACCATAATGATCATCAGTAAAATTGCAGTCTCTAACAGGCAACGAACGTTGAACTTGGTGAAAAAATGAGAGATTTCGAAACCAGTTCTCAAATTGTAACACCCGCCTTTTGAATCAAGAAATTTCACGCAGTTCTTGAGCACTTTGGAGATCATTCGTCATTCATAAACATTCCAAGTGTCATCATAAGAAATATGTTGTATTCAGTTTTAAAAACAATGCACGCTAGATTGAAAAGTTATATAATAAATCTCATTTTGTGAGTATATAAAACCTTATAGTTCACCCATAACCTGACTGCTAGTTCGTTTCATCTGAGAGAGAGAGAGAGAGAGAGAGAGAGAGAGAGAGACCTAGTCGAGCCTCCCACTTTTTAATGATATAAATTTTGACGTTGTAATGTATACTAGCGTCTGGGGACTGTCTCTAGCTCCTTGCCGAAACCTACAACAGGCGACTAATTATATCCTCCAAACTCCTGTTACTAAATTTGCGAGTTGAAAACATAATAAACTGTACACGAGAACAGGAGAGAGAGAGAGAGAGAGAGAGAGAGAGAGAGACTTCAGAATGACAAAGCAGAAGTATGATATACTTGAAACGACAGGGATACCGAGAGGTTATAATCATATCCCATTACAGGATAAGTTATAAATAAATAACCGGGATATTGTGTACTCTATTCATGGGCGGGAAAGCCTTGCAACTGAAAACTGTTCATAACAGCACCAAGAACAGAATGTACATGAACAATCTAAATAAAAAAAATTCACAGAGGAAGTGCTTCATGCAGCATATGCAATTTTTCATAGCGAAATGTGCACAAGGCTAGGTGATAGCAGCAGAAAAAAAACTCGCCCTTTTCTCACTACAATACAAAGGCGATAATATAAATTTATTTATATAATGTCGTGTTATAACATAATATAAATATATATTTTTTTATTATATATTATTATATATTATATATATATTATATATGTATATATTCTCTATATATATATTATATATATATATATATGTTATATATATACATATATATAAATATATATATATATATATATATATATATATATATATATATATATATATTATATATATATATATATATATATATATATATATATATATATATATATATATATATATATATATATATAATCACATGCATTTACATTTTCTATACATATATATCATCATCACCTACTTCCAGCTTCATAATCGCGCGCGCACGCGCGCGTGTGTGTGTGTGTGTGTGTGTCGTGTCGTGTCGTGTAGGAGACGGTATTAGCAGCTCTGTGTTCGTGATTTGATTAATGGCCTGCAGCCCACCAGTCAACCCAGATGTAAATGGGTATTAGCTTAATTACGGCCATAAAAATAGCCAGGGGCTAACAACCTCGTCACTAGCCTTGCCAAGAAGATGAAGGCTCTACTTCTCTGGTGGCACTCAATAAAAAAAAATGAATATTCAATACATTCACTAGTAATATGTAAACAAGTGCTTATACACGGCCGTGTATAAACGTGTGTGGATGTACTCTGCTGGAATAAGGCCTCTGTCATAAGAGACCAAAAGATGAGAGATCTACGTCGCGAAATTAATGGGTGTGTTTCGAAAAGGACAAAGCCTGAAGAGGAGAGACTGATGTTAAGGTTCACCCGTGACTTCTCAATAACAGCTAGAGATCATGTCTATAAAGGAACTCTCTCTCTCTCTCTCTCTCTCTCTCTCTCTCTCTCTCTCTCTCTCTCTCTCTCTCTCTCTCTCTCTCTCTCTCTCATACACCATCGGCTTTTAAACGAGCAGAGTGACACTGCAAATGCATCCATGGCGTTTTCGATGTCTCTAGGTTATGGCCTTATAACATTCAATCAATCCCTGACAATTATAAAAAAAGACGAAATATGATGAAAATATCATGTCACATATCACATCATTGAATATTTATCACGTTTCTTGAGCTAAACTACGTCATCTGGAGAGAGAGAGAGAGAGAGAGAGAGAGAGAGAGAGAGAGAGAGAGAGAGAGAGAGAGAGAGAGAGAGATCCTAATTGTTCTCCCAAAATCGGTCAACTTTCAGATAAAAAAAAAATCCTGGCGCCCACTCGATTCTTTAATGGTCTCATTTTATCAAAATTTGACGACCTCAATTTCCTACCAGAGCAAAAATCCTTCTGTCAGTTAACCTATAATCAACATTTCCACGACCTTGAAAACTTTTCCAGCCTGGTCTCGCAATAGAATGCACATGCGTAGTCGCGTAGAAATGAAATTATCCTTGAGAGAGAGCAGAAGGTCGTTGTTCCGTAATGAGAGAGAGAGAGAGAGAGAGAGAGAGAGAGAGAGAGAGAGAATGTCCTAGATTTTAAAATGATAGCTAAATCCATCACCTTGACTTCCAGATGAAGAAAAACTTAAAATCAAGAAAAAAAACATTGACTATCCATCAGTGTCACCAAGTGGAACAAATTCTAACTGAATTCCATCCAAAATTTAACGAAAAATGAATTTGAGGAAAAAATGTGCCTTGTCACACCGTTCGAGGAAAAAAAAAAAAAAAAAAAAAAAAAAAAAAAAAAAAAAAAAAAAAAAAAAAAAAAAAAAAGGAACGGGGGAAAAAAGACAAAATTATCGTCTTGTCACGAAGTCCTGAGAAAAAAACGAGACAGGAAAGTCGCAACTTGTCCCACGGTCGTGTTTTTAAGCAAAAATAAACGCATGGAAGTTTTAGAGAATATTTTATAAAAATATAAAAATGGCACCCAATCCCCGAAATCTTTTATTTTAAAAATACTACAAACTGAGTTGTTGTCTTCGTGGTAGTTTTATCCAATGTCTATAAACAAAAACAAAAAGATTTCCAATACCTCTTTTAAAACCTAACGTTTCAGAGCCTTGCTTTTATTTATAAAACTTAGTTTTATAACGAAATATTTGTTTGTTGATTTTTTAATTTCAAATAGTTATTTGCTTGTTTTATTTAATGACCACCATTTGTACCATCTGAGTATTTTCTCGTCCTGATAATACTAAAGATAAGAAATCATACGAGATTTGAAAATACGAAATGAGCATCTAGAGGCCTTTAGTACCGTAGTAGGGCGTCACTAGTTATGAGAACCTGAATTCAACTTCCACTTTGTACATCCAATACAATTAAACAAACTCAACATTTGATCAATAATCCAATGGTCTCTGGGAATCTGAACAACTCAGGTTATTTTTTTACATTACTCATTATATTCCTAATCTTAGATAGAACAATTTCTCAAAAGTATCATCACCACCACCTCCTCCCACACCTATTGACGCAAATGGCCTCGGTTAGATTTCGCCAGTCGTCCCTATCTTGAGCTTTCAATTCAATGCTTCTAAATTCATCATCATCTACTACTCGCTTCATTGTCCTTAGCCATGTAGGCCTGGTTTTTCTAACTCTTCTAGTGTCTTGCATATTTAAATGAAATTCAGGAATGCATTTATTGTGTCTGGTTTACATTATGAGGACTCCTAAAGATGTTAACATCAATAAAAGGGGAAGGAGTTAACATAAGCTGTGTGGGAATAACGTGCATTGCGTATCCCCAACATGAAAAATAATCCTCAGCACCTATAGAATAAATTTCCCCAAAGTGGACTAATCCAAAGATACTGTGTTGTTTCTTATCATGGGAAAGAAAGAAATGTAACATACACATTTGTATATGAGAGAGCAGAGTCTGATATTTATTTTCCCATCCAAATTTAAAATTCATGTTAGTAATTAACGTACTTATTCGATAACGCATTAACTCGTGTGATCCGAACAAACTGTAAATTGAAAGTAAAAAATGTCCTGAACACGATAACTTATAATTCATAACTCGACAATACATAAAGCAAAATTTATCCAGTACACGATACAAATTGTCTGCATGTTTATGTGTATCTTAATTATTTATAGTTGTCTATAGGCTATGATGCTTATGTGTATCTTAATTACAGGGTATTTATAGAAAACTGTTAGACATCCTAATTAAAAAATTAATCACGTTCACTTGTCATAGTAGTTGTACTAATGAATGGATAAAATTCAATCATATCCTCCCAATAGACCACAGCTTCGTTATTTTTATAATTAGGCAACAAGTGTTAGATATTAGCAAAATTTCTTCCAGCTATATGAGCAAAATGCTTATTATTCGCCATTTGGAGAGAGAGAGAGAGAGAGAGAGAGAGAGAGAGAGAGAGAGAGAGAGAGAGAGAGAGAGAGAGAGAGAGAGAGAAAACGTGGTCATTTACATGAAATGTAATATTCTTAGTTTCCTGCATAAGGTAACTGGAACACAAAGGGTGGCCATCAAGTAACCGTGTTAGATAAAAAAAGGTGTGTTCAATTCGATTTTTACTTTCAAGTTTTTATTTCTTAATCAATGGTTGCCATATCACTACTTTGCGAGGTTACATTATCATAACACTATTCGCTGAATAAAATTGACTTCACGGATGTCACAATCGTTTTGGAGAATATTTGTTTTATCTGGTCATGCGGGCATCAGCTTTTGCTTTGTTATCAGCGCATTCATCTACTCCAATTTCTATATAAGAGTAAGCTCTAGCACGGCTCAACACACACATATATAGTTTGATTAGATGATGGGTACATTAATTTTGTCTCACAATTTTCCATGGCTTCTATAGAACTTCTAAAATTGTTGATAATCACGAGTGAATTTAAATGTGCATTTCAATCATTTTTACAGTGCATTAGACTGTCTCTGAGAAAACAGACGCAACGATAGGTAGTGAAATTGAAATTTTCCACCTGTAAACACTAGAGTTAATCCAATAACAATCAATGCGTAATGCATAGTATGAACATTTACGTCGTATGTTCCATTGTATGATGTTCTGTACTGTATATGTAATTTTTATGAAGGGGGATTGAGAAGTTGTGTTGAGAAATGACGGCTACACTCAGAATTATGGTTTCAACATGACTAGCTATAATGTTGAAGTGGGTGAACGATCATTTACAGAACCATCCTCCTGATCAAACAAGTTTCTTGATAGTCACTAGAAATACTAACTAATGGACAGTTTACGGATTTGGATTTGTCGGGAGATGCTAAAGGACCAATGTCGTTTATTCCGAGTCCTTCATACTACAGTTTTTGAGCCCTAGTTATTATCATTTTTTATATATTAGACTTCCATTATTTATAAATGGCAAAACCATTACCTTATATAAAAAAACACCAGGGTTGATTTGTCCTGACTCTTTGTTTCATTCATTATTTTTTCTTGCATTTGCTGAAGCGTGAGGTTTTCTACAGAAATGAAGATTACAAATTTCATGGATAAAATGCAGATAAAAGGTGGTCTCTATCGTATTACTCAATATCTCTTATTACATTTCTTCCATCAGATATCTTTGAAAGCGCGCGTTAATCAAAATACCCATGCCAAATATGCAAGATATCTATCAAATTGAATAAAAGATCTTATTTACTGTTTGCTGTGTCTAGAGCTGAATTCTTTTTTCAGCGAATAACTCCCAAAGTAAGTAAATACCAACTTCGGAAACGCCATATGTTCTAAACTCACAAATACAAACATCACAAAGGTAAAGCCTGACTTTGAAAGACCCTGATTAGCGCACGGTCGAGGTATATCATTAGAGACAACTGGAACGGGTTGTTTACAACCATATAGACCTTGTTTTCAACCTTAGTCCCCATTACTCCTTCGTATTCCTCACATCTCCATTTCTAAACATCATTATTCAAGGTAGCCCCGAGTATATGGGGCCTAGACCACTAGTATATATTCGTTTGTTTATTCATAAGCTGTCCGATACGGTAAAGCTAAAAAAAAATAACAGGTCGCTCCTTAACTAGATTAGAGGCCATAAGACTTCAAAGCTCAAACTAACACCAAAGATAATTCTTATATGACCTTCAACTGATCTCGAGGCTTTGGGAAGATCGGTATAACAAACTCCCTCTCAAAAAAAGTCTTTAAATAACACATGCACCCCTTATGTAGACACGCAAATGTACATATTCAAGAGCTCTACACTTCCAATAACGTCTGACTTCTCAGTGGTCATTCCTCCAATAACTCAAAGATAGACGACAAACAGAAGCACAGAACGCAAACAATCAACCATTCCCCCATTGCCCAGGTTAAAAGTACCAGTTTTAAAATATGACCTCACAACTGAACGAGGAAATTTCCTTGCAATCAAAGTGAACCAATGAGCAGGCCGTGTGACATACAATAAGCATTTGAATATAACGTGAATGGTATTTATCGCACCACTGATGCAACTTCAAAGGTAAAAGATCGAAGGAAGACGAAGACTTCCACGCCTAAGCGAGTCAATGTATCAACAATGAAAACAGGGTCCTGAATATAATATACTCTTTTTTAATATAATAAACAGCCCTACATCATTACCTTTGTTATTTTAGATGTGTCCCAAAGCTAATGAGGAGGAGGAAGATAAAACAGAAAATATTTACTATCAAAACTTGTACAATAGCATCAAAAGCATTGAGCATCAATTAGCTTGAATATATAATGCTAAAGATCTCCATTCGTCGGGAAATTTCATAATTCATATCATAATAATGCAGCTTGTGATCTAATATCTCACTGAAGTCAACCATGACCTATTGTTTAATTAACTTTGTTACGCCCTATAGAACACTGAAAGATATAAAGCCTCTATCGACGCCCCTTTATAAACCTACAGCACTATTTAGAACAAAAACAACTGAAAAAGAAGTCATATGAAACGAATTAGAAATTAGGTTGTACGACCGATTTGATAGGACATTCACTCGAACTTTGTCAACAGCCTTCCCCATAGAGAAAATAAAATATAGAAAATAAAATATCTTGACCATATATTTGTTGAAATGTCAAAACTGACTACATTTTCTAAATTGTGAAACTTACTTTTGCCTGAATGCTTTTAAAATTTATCTAAATATACTTTCTGAAAAAAGCTCATTTCTCCTACAAATAATTAACAGTCTAGTAATTCTCATAAGACTGTAGAGCACTATGAAAATCACAATAGGCTACAAACACAGCCAGTACTTTAATTTAGAGTAGAGCTTTAATATGGTTACACTGGACCCAATACAACAGAGATGGGTCAAACGAGATTTAGAAGCACTAATGTATAAATACGGTTTTAACTTCTTCACTTGCCAAAGCACCATATAAAGTAAATCAATAAAGAGAAGGCAACTTATGAACTGAACAATTTAATTGCATTCCATTCTTACAGGTTTTTGTATTATGGTAAAACAGAATAAAGCCCTCTACCAAATACTTAACACCACTAACCTGAACAAATACTAGTTAAAACATTTTATAGACATTTGCTTATACTGTATTGAAATAATGGTATCTGGCCATCTTCCTCAATCCAGCAAAATGGATTTCTAATGCTGTACCTCAGTGTTGACTAAGAGGATGGCAACCTAAAAGGAAATATTATCTATGAGGCACTACTATTACGAAGTTGGGTAAAATAAAAGAGCATGGTACGAATTACTGGCCTTCTCATAAAATGATGAAAACATTCCTTCTTACAAAGTTTTTGGATTTTACTGATAAAATGCAAAAAACAAACAGTGCAGTGGCCTACACCAAATGGAAATTGATATTTCCATGTTTTGCAAAGGTTTAAATAATCTTAAGCACCGACATCTCACACTATGATTAATTGCTACGTATATAAATAACATCAGTTCATATAAATATCAGTCATGTGCTTATACTATTTTATTAAGAAGTAACTTGAATAAAAAGTAACCCTATAAGGAATTACATATGTAAATAATTGAGCTGTATCTTTTGCAAAATATTCAAAGCATTGTTTTCCATAGAAGCACATATTTACCCTGAGTTAAGGACTTGAATCCTGATTATGATTTCAAGGATACAACAAAATAGCCTACCCTAACCTAAATTGTTCAACTAGAGGGCAATACTACAGCGATGATCGGCTTAAGGATATCATTGTTGAAGAATATTTGGCTGAGCATTATTGCAAAGGCTGTAAATAATGAAATAATATATAATTGAAAATTTGTAAATTTCTAATAATTATCTCATAAATTTATGATAAAATTCTTATCTCATGAAAGGTTACTGTTTGCTTATAAGCACTAAAGTTTAAATCTGTGGGGTCATGCAGTTGCAGCTACAGTTTGTGCATGTATTGATTATTATGTTTTGTTCCTCCTGTGCCTCCCTTAACCCAACCGACCTTGTGTAGGAATTTAATATTGGCTTCATTAATTTTTGGGCAATTTTATTAAAATTATAACCAATAAAATACTCAGTTATCATTTCAAGTACATTACACAATTAGGGAAATTTTTAAAATTCATTAAGTTAATCTGCCATATTAGACGATTGCAATTTCAGTTTTGACAGTTAGATAGCGAGCAAAGCAATGATGCCGCAAAGAACATTATCATCGACCATCTACCTATTTCCTGCACAAAGTGTCAACGTGATTTGTATGCGACACATATTGGAATCTTAAATTGATTCATCACCGAGACGTAAGTGTTTTGATCTTCTACCAAGTATTCTCCTGATAGTCAAGCTAACAAGTTATACGGTATGTAATGCTTTAATTAATATTTAGTCCTAAAAATATGTTTGTTCCATTACATATGGTGCTGTGTTGTGTGGCAAAGTTGGGGAAGTTGTACCATAAGTTAAGTTTTTACAAGGATTTTTCACTGTAGCATAGTGTTGGCTTGGACGCATTCCAATAATTCCATTTAATTTACAGCATACTAGGTCAATCTAGGTTGGAGATCCAAGACAGCAAGCCCACCCCAAGGCAGGTAAAGACCAGTCACGCTGGGTTAGTTTAAGGTTAGGATACATCCCATAAGCTTCATTGATGTAAATAGGAAATATTATGGTAATGTTACTATTGTTGTGCATGAATAACCTATTTCTTAAGTGATTGTTGTGATACATGTATTTCCTACCTTTGAAACAAGTGCAATGTATTTCCCCTAAGCATATCACCTTGCTTTTCCTCTAGGGTGCTCCTCAACTGAAGGGCACTGAGGTTTGGCTAAGTGATTTTCAATAAACCTTAACAGGTACTAGTAGTTTTTATGGTTTTCCTCAGCTTTTTATATCATTGCTTATCAAAATCCATGAAACAGTACTTCGAGCAGAGTTCTTACTATTTCATTTCTATTTTCATCTCACAAATGATGTGTCAGGACCATTTGCTATTCACTAAAACAAGCATTTTTAATAGCTAGACCAGAAACAGCATCTGGAGCCTTTGTAGTTCGTTGGAATGGAATGTAAAACCACATTTTACAAGGTAAACACGACATAAAAACATTCCCTATCCTGAAGTTCCCCGCCTAACCTAATCTAGGTGCTGTATCCTTACCTCCTTACCTATCCTCGTTACCTATCGTATTCGTTGGTTATCCTGTCCCAACGAATTACAATCACCCACAGCTTCCTTTAATGTTTATTTAAATTCGACATGCAGTTCAGTTACCTTTAAATATGAGTTCCTCCCTGAATTCATTGAAATATTGTAATCTTATACATACTTTTGTTTGGGAAGCCAATATACTAAATCTAAAACCTATATTGGGATTTTTCAAAATTTGCCTAACAATACTAGGGTAGATTGTCAGTTTTCTCTGAACCTCTGGAAAACTCACAAGTAGTTTGACCCTAGGCTGGGCCGAAGAAAAAATACACAATACAATATCTTCAGCATCTTTTAATTCTCAAAAAGAAGAAAAAAATGGTTCTGTCTACCTATGGTAGGGCATTAACTACCTAAAGGTCAAAATCTGATAGGTCAAGATTAATTTGATGGACACTAACAGACAAGACCTCAAACTGGCTATAATACACAACCACAATCACTATAACGAAGTCAAACATGCCTGTGATTTTCATTTCCAAATATTATCAGCATAGAATTAGGTTTGGGATAGGCTAGGAAAAAGCATAAGCCTCTACTGGTATCTACACCCATCATTAAAAGTTTTCCAATGCCTAGATAAACACAGCTATTCCTTTAAATATATTCAAGAAATCAATAAAGATAAATCAGACAGCGTAATAGTTTTATGATAAAAATTAATCTTCATTAGCCTACCTCCATGGCTTGGCCAAGCTCCAAATCGAAGGTAACAACACATATCGCATGTACCCAGTTGCTGAAATTGTCCCAGGGTATCATTGGCACGTCCTTGTCGTCATTTGGAGGCATTTTGTCACGATATTAAAATACTGTAGTCACTTTCTAAAACGGAATGAAGACTTCTCAATTAGGTTCGCACCTGGAGACTTCACTGTAAACAAAACACTACTGGTGGGTGATGGCTTCTGTTGCTGCTGTCAGGGATGACAAGCGATTCTCTAGCCGATACTCGCAAATGTAGCCAACAGAAAACGATACTTGTAGCCAAGTTTAGCTAGTTTTTATTATTATCATTATTATTATTATTATTATTATTATTATTATTATTCTAGTAAAGTCTCTCTCTCTCTCTCTCTCTCTCTCTCTCTCTCTCTCTCTCTCTCTCTCTCTCTCTCTCTCTCTCTCTCTCTTATTATATTATTTAATCTAAAAAAATCGGAGCTCTAATTTATGGCAAACCAAATATGACCAATCAAACATTAAATATAATGAAAGCAGAGTGTTGTGACCCATAAAGTAGATGGTATTTATAATAAAGTAACTTTATAAGGGATATGAAGCACGATAGAGATGGTCCTGTATGTGTGTGTGTAGATTGCCTTACCTTATGTAAGACACGGGCTCTTGCCGCTGGGCAGTTCCTGTAATAATACCTAACTATAAGCTAAACAATGCTGCAACAGTTTCTAATGACTCTATAGTAGTATACTAATATATGTAATCAAGAAGCTGTGGGGTTCAGTCAGCAAAGCAGCTAAAGCAAGCATTGATATATCCTTATTGGATTCATTTGCTGTAGATTACTTGTTATTACAAGACTTGATTATTAAATGTGCTATGTGACGTACATTGCGATAAACATCGCTGTTGTGTGTAACAGGGTTCCAAACAGAGTATACTAGTCGAAACATAAATAAGCGTAGGGGCATGAACAAATATAGATTAATTTAATCTTTGAAAACAAGGCTTTGGATAAACGACACACATGCTATTAATCGATTGCCCCAAAGGACTGACTGAAAAGATAAAAAAAAAAGTAAGATGCATTTTAGAAGAAACTAAAGACTTTCTAGTTAAAAGAAAACTGTTATAATGACGAACAAGTTATTCTATAGAACTATAAACTGTGTCAATCAAAGAATTGGGTCAGTCATATAGACAAAAAAAGAAAGAAAAAAGGTGGGAGAAATTAATACTTTCTATAAGATCAAGGATGATACTGAAGAAGAGTATGAAGGAAAATATGATACTCTCGTTTGAAAGACACATCTCCATGTATTAAATGGGTCTGAATAAAGGAAACTATTTATGACAGGATTAGAAATGAAACTATGTTTATAAGGTAATGTATTTATCTATAAAGGTACATCAATATTTTTTAATTGTTCTCTCATGGTTACAGCAATTTCACTAATTTTATGATTATCTCTCTCTCTCTCTCTCTCTCTCTCTCTCTCTCTCTCTCTCTCTCTCTCTCTCTCTCTCTCTCTCTCTCTCTCAGTCGTGACAGGTTGGTAAAATTTGCCCTAAGAAACCCGAGTTGACTAGTTTGTTGAACTACTTCCATTGATAATAAGAATATATATATATATATATATATATATATATATATATATATATATATATATATATATATATATATATATATATATATATATATTGAGAATATGCCAAAAAATGGCAAACGTCAACATTATTCTGTCAAAACGTATCGTCTGGTCAAAACATAGCATTAAGATTTATGTCAATAGAAATTTCGCTATAAGTTGGCAACGCTGCTTTCACACGTTAGCCTTCGTAGTCGCGAGAAGAAATTCTCGTACATTGCTTTTACTGTGTTGAGTTCTAATGTTTTATCAAAGGATTTCATCACCGGTTCTAAGAATATAAAAATAATCAACTTTTACCATACAATTAAGACTCGATGAAACACCCTAATCTTATTTAATTACAAACATTTCCTCTAAGGTACCAAATTCCTTATTATATCTTCGACTCCAGTTTCCTTCTTCATTTATGAATGAATATAGATTCATTCCCTTTTAAAACAACCAATTCAGATCGTTTTATACCAATACTTATACTTTGTCTTATATAATGATTGAATTTCTTCAAAACATTCCATTTTTATTACTTCATTGGAATTATATTTCTTTGCTGCAGTAGCATAAGAGGTTAGGACCAAATTTGTAGGCTATTGATATTGATGCTGCCTGTTTACTAATCTTTGTAGGCTATACAGTACATTCCTTTAAAAGAAGTGCCTCCAAAGGCTTGGTCAGGTTATGTTTATTTACTGCATGATCTACTGGCACCTTTAAAGAGTTTTGGTGATACTGTATACCTTAAACTTATCTCCTCCCTATGGAAGAGCTAGCCAACCAACCTTTACCTTTTATATGAAATGGTGTAATAAACAGTATTTTATAAAAGAGAGAAGCCAGCTGCTTCAGAATAACAACATTGCAAGAATCCGAATCTTGCTTTATATCATTAGTGGGTTGGCTTGCAGGAAAATTTCAGATTTATTTGATGTTCCATGGAAAGAAGTGTACGTATTATCAAAGATATTTATGTTATGAGACAAGTAGACCCATATCATTACCAAAGCTTTTTTTTTTCTCTGCATTAGTAGGTTATTTGTGTTCATTTTGGCTCTCCTGTAGAACAAAGGTGGATTGGACTTGTAGCAGGAACAGAGGTAAAGTAAAGCAAGTGCAAGCAGTTGTCGAAGGAACGTTGCAAAAATCCTTAAATAAATACTATATTAGCAATCACACTATCCTAAAATTCTATGATACTTCTGCTGCAGTCAAGTGACAAGTTGTGAATCTTTTTCTACTTTGATTTCTACTTTACACAGATAACAAGTAGGCCTACAATACAGTTAAGTGTATTCCTCTACAGCCTTTATACACAGCTGCTTGAAGTCCCACTAGGTTTAGGTCTTCATCCAGTGTACTGTATATCATTTCTATATGATTTTGTCTGCATTAAAATTGATTTTTGTCTAGATGCTTCTATCCACTATACATTACCTGTCACAAATTAATTATCCCCTCTCTCTCTTTCTCCTTCCGAAACTATCTTTGTTAATTTTTCTGACCTTTATAAGGATGCAAAGGTAACTGAAGCTTTGACAATATTTAACTAGGTTAGATGGTTTCAAGGAATTTGGGTCATACATCCTAGCTCTGGGACCACAGAGGACATTCAGTAATAAGGAAAAACTAGAGGAAAATCCCATTGTTGTTCTATGATGTACAGTTAACAGAGGTTGAACAACAAGGATAAGGTTAATCTCATAGGTTAGGAGCCTTGCCTTGTATTGCATACACCTATTAGAATAGAGAACAATATCTTCATTTAATGTGCTATACTGTATATGTACAAGACATATGCAAGTATGGAAGAAAATATAATGTAATGAAATTTCACAATTCTTCCATTGTTTCAAGTACTCTTCATAAAATTACAACCGATGTTATGATTTCTTCAGCTTTGCACTGAAATATTTATATGGCATCTTGAAAGTCCGATTAAAATATAAGAAATTTTAAGACAAATTTGTAGCTTTGTTAGCTATACAAACCCGAGTCCTTTAAAATAGGGAAATCTCTTCAGCAGAGCTGGAACAGTCATTGAATTCGTTAACGAGGTAGTTAATGACAGTCTGTAAATGCGGGCAAGTAGCCTTAGCAACCCTTGTCTTTTTATCTTCAGCTCAGGACTGAGATGGGTGGTTGTGGTGGAAAGTTTATCTTAAAAGAACTCAGGTTTGTATAGCTAGTTAAAATACAAATTACTTCTAAAAACTGTTACTTTTCCCTACGCATATACAAACCTTTCGTCCTATAAAATAGGGAGACTCGCTGATCATTGGGTCGTAAGTTCCCCTAGAACCGAACTAGTTGGTTTTTTTCTTCCCTGGAAATGTCAGTCTGCCTGGTCCCATATGGAAGTAAAGATGATGCCGGCAAGCCCCATATCTATCATGGATGAATTGGCTGATAGGGCCTGGCTTGTACAAGAAGATTGGTACATGGTCAAAGGAGGAATCTCTTCTACGAAGGGGATAGCAGTTCAGAACAATATACGTACTTGGCATATGATGATTTGTGGCTTTTTATATATTCCACTATCCTTCCCCTCGCCTAAGGAGGATGGGGGTAATGCTTCCTCCCCAAGAGAGGGAAAAGAACAAATGAAAAAGAGCCAGACTTTCTACCTTTCATTCCAGACTTAAATCTACACGTTACAATAGACAAGATGATTCTAGTCTCATGTGGGAGCTAGACTGGCTACACAACTACTTGACCTAAACAATCACTTGTGCAACCTACATAGGGTCAAGTATAAATGCGTTGAAGGACTTGTGGGTATATAGTACTCCTGTAGGTAAAAGCCTTTGAAGCTAGTTTGGTGTATCCACACTAAAGCCTTTGACACCTGGCTTCCAGGTACTGTAGTAGGTTGGCCAGGGCACCAGCCACCCGTTGAGATACTACCGCTGGAGAGTTATGGAGTTCTTTGACTGGCTAGACAGTACTACGTTGGGTCCTTCTCTATGGTTACGGTTAACTTTACCTTTGCCTACACATACACCGAATAGTCTGGCCTATTCTTTACAGATTCTCCCCTGTCCTCATACATCTAACAACACTGAGATTACCAAGCAATTCTTCTTCACAGAAGGGGTTAACTACTGCACTGTAATTGTTCAGTAGCTACTTTCCTCTTGGTAAGGGTAAAAGGAGACTCTTTAGCTATAGTAAGCAGCTCTTCTAGAAGGACACTCCAAAATCAAACCATTGTTCTCTTATTTTGGTCAGTGCCATAATATCTGTACCATGGTCTTCCACTGTCTTGGGTTAGAGTACTCTTGCTTGAGGGTACACTCGGGCACACTGTTCTATCTAATTTCTCTTCCTCTTGTTTTGTTAAAGTTTTTATAGTTTATATAGGAAATGTTTATTTTAATGTTGTTACTGTTCTTAATATATTTTATTCTAATTGCTAATTACTTCTCTTATTTCCTTTCCTCACTGGGCTATCTTCCCTGTTGGAGCCCCTTGGCTTATAGCATCCTGCTTTTCCAGCTAGGGTTGTAGCTTAGCAAGTAATAATAATAATAATAAAGGTTAGGGTGAGGCCAATACCCCTCGACATCTCTTTCTTGGTTCTGCGAGTGCTAAGGAAGAGTCACTTACCTTTAGGTCTGAGATGTTGGGTCCTCTTCAGAAAGGACCACAGAGACCTCAAGGGAGACAAAAGCATCTCCTCTTGATTGCCCTCTGATACTTCACATAGAGTGGGGATGGAGAAGGTCTCGAACCTGAAGTCATGCACCAACGGGTTCTGGGTTTTGGCCACGAACTCTGGCACAAAACTAAAGAAGACCTCCTTCCACCCATATACTTTGGCGATTAAGTAAGAGACCGTGGAACTGATCTACAACCTTCTGATGACCTTTTTACAAGCTCAAACGGGGTACACATAATAGCCTGGAGAACAAGGATCATGTGCCACTCTGGGGGCCTGAGGTCCCGGAGTGGGCAAGACTACTTGAAGTTCCTCATGAGCACAGACAACTCATATGAGGAGGAGAGATCTACACCCTTCTGTCAAAAGACCATACTCAAGGATGAGTGATAGCCTTTGGCAGTCATGACTGAGAGGCCCTTCTCTTTGCAAAGGAAGATGAGGAAATCTGCAATATGGACTACAGATGCTCCAACTAAAGAATTAACCCTTCTACATCAATCGCAGATGATAGACCTTTTTTCCAGGTAGACAACTGCAGAGGACCATTGCAGGTATCCAGACGTCTCCTGGGCAGTGCCTCGCAAAGAGCCTTTTGGTCGGATTGGATGCTGAACTGCCTCCAAGCGTGAAGTTCCAATGAATTTACGGATTGGTGGTACAGTACCTCAGAAGATGCTGCTGACAGAGAACTGTTGACCATGGGGTATTTTTCTCAGGAATTCGACTAAAAGTGTTAACAGATTACGTGGGATACTATCCTGCCTATAGACATCTGGAGCCACCAGGGTCATCCCGAGTCCTATCGTAATCAAAACTCGGTTGATCACTGAGTGGATCAGGCTGAAAGAAGGAAAGGTGTGGGTGTCCAGGTGATACCATGGATGTTGAAAGACACAATGAGTATCGATTTACAACCAGTTTTGCCATAAACCGGTTGCAGTGTACACCAATTAAGAATTGCTTGCTTCTCGTACATTATCACAAACAGTAAAAGACAACATTCCCTTTCTACAAAAGAAATCACAGCCATTGGTTAGGGTCCAACACTGGCAGGCCGGGAGGGCTACTTGCCCCTGCTCACTCCCTGTCGTTAACTACCTCGTTAACGAATTAAACATCACAAATTTTAAGTAATTTGTATTTTTCCTAACAGTACTGTACTTACCTCGAACTACTTTCTTAGGAGTATCTGGGATCTCCTCCCAACCGACCAGAGTTTTGTGTAGTTTACCCTCGTCCCATTTTCTATGAGGGGCATCCTCAGGTGGAGTGATACACGCCCTGAGGCTAACCCCGGGTCAGAGAGCATGCTTGCTCAGGTCTCGATCTCCAGTAATTTCTTGATAGCTTAGGTATCTATGAAGTCCAGCAAGGCACTCGGGGTAGGATGGGCGGGCCATTACCCGAAAGTAGTTCAAGGTAAATACTGTTAGGAAAAATAGAAATGACTTAAAATTTGTGATTTGTTCCAACACGGAGTACTTACCTCGAACTACTTTCTTAGGAGACTTGTACTGTACCTTAGGAGGTGGGAGTGTCCTTCAGGACCTAGAGACCGTGACGAGTATATAAGAGGAACCTAGGTAGGAGACTAGGTTCTGCTGACCTCAAGGAAAACACGAGAAAATAGGGAAAACTATGCAAAAAACCATCTTAGTGTCTAAGTAACTCACCTCTGCAAGAATCCTAGGAGACATGTCCTTCCAATGATAGTGTATCCCATGGCAGTTTCAGGGGGCTACCCGAGTCATTTCCGGTAAGGGAATAGGGGAAGGAAGAACAAGGGGGCTCAGGAAGGAACCTGTGTCTCTTGGACTTACTACCCGCAGTTACCACTGGGGCTACACCTTTAAACCGTTTGGAGGTCGGAAATGACGGGGCCAAGCGAGAACCCGTCCAGGGACTTTCTCGAGTAGTCCTTCAAGTAGTGAGCCGTAAAGGTCAACTGGCTAGACCAAGTACCTGCCCTCAGGATTTGGCCCACTGCCATGTTTTTCTCAATGAAGTATTTAGACCCCTAATGTCGTGGGGTCTGGGTTTTCCTGGAAGGGGGACCCCTGCACTACTGTAGGGCCTGACGATCACTTGCCTTAGCCAGAAGGAGATAGTGTTCTTGGAGACTGGCTTCTTCACAGTCCCGAGGAAAATGAACAGACTCTTGATCTCGGGACGACGTCTAGCTGTCCTCTCTAAATACTGTCATACTGCCCTGACAGGGCACAGCAGCAAGTCCCTCGGGTTGTCCAAGCGAGGGATAGCTGGCACTGAAAACCCTTCAACTTTGGGGTCACAAGCAGCTGGATTCTGAGTCTTGGCTACGAAGGAGGGTAAGAATCTGAAGGTAGCTTCTCGCCAGCCCTTCGAGTGTGAGATCTCGTACGACAGGCCATGAATCTCACCTACTCTTTGCTGATGCCAGAGCTAAACGAAAGACTGCCTTGAGGGTGAGCTCCTTGTCTAGAATGTCTTTTAGAGGCTCGAAGGGAGGTTCCGAAAGCATCTTCAGTACCCTAGCCACATCCCCCTGGGGCACTCTAGCGGCTTAGGGGAACACGACTGCTCGAAGCTCTTGATGAGCGTCGAGATATATCTGGAGGCACCTAGGTCTAGGTCCTTCAGAAGGAGGATTTGGGATGGACATGCCCACTTCGTCCCTGAGACAGACCAGGAAGTCTGCTATCTCATGAATGGAGGCCCCTAACGGCCTGATATTCTTCGAGGAGCACCCCTTAGAAAAGGTAGCCCACTACGCCTGGTACACCTCGACTGACGAATGCCTCAGGTACCCTGACATCCTTGATGCCGTCCTCGACAGAAATCCTTCCTTTCTCAGGAGACGCTCGATAACCTCCACGCGTGAAGGCGGAGGGACCAAGGGTTTTCGTGGAACCTTCTGGAAGTGAGGCTGCCGGAGAAGGTCTGGTCTGTCTGGAAGTGGCCTAGGTGGAAGGCGTGCCAGTTCCTTTAGATCCACGAACCACTCTCTCTCTGGCCACCAGGGCGCTACCAAAGTCACCCACAGGTTGGCCGTCCGTCTCACCCTGTGAGGATCTGTCTGAGCATCCCGAAGGATGGGAAGTCGTTAACGTCGAGGTTGCCCCAAGGTTGTTGGAAGGCGTCCTTAAACGCTGCTGCTGGATCTGGCACAGGAAAAAAAAACACGGGGAGCTGTGCGTTTAGTCTCATGGCGAGGAGGTCTATCACCGGCAAGCCCAACTTCAGGAAGAGGGTTTTGACCACTTCTGGGTGTAGGGACCACTCGGGCCCTACGACTTGACCCATCCTGCTGAGGCAGTCGGCCAGGACGTTTCACGTAGGCCACCACCGTGGCGTTGCCGCACACCGGAGCCACGGTGCTTCCCCGAGGTAGATGGACGAACTCTAGGCACGCCCTTTGTACGGTCCTCATCTCCAGCACGTTTATGTGCAGGTTCGTCTCCTCGACTTCCCATTTACCTTTTGCCGTTTTGTCGAGAAGATGGGCACCTCCGCCCTCCTTGGTTGTGTCCGTGAACAGGAGCATCTCCAGAGGGTCGGTTGCGAAGGGCATTCCCTTGAGGGTGTTCGTTCTGACATGCCACCACTCCAGGACTTCCTTCGTCTCCGGGGACACCAGGACTATCTTGTGCGGGGAGTCCTATCAGTCTTTGAAAGTCCCTGGCTCTCCTGGGCTGGCCCGACAGGAAGGGCCAGAGTATCTGTTTCAGGTTATTCAGTCACTCCGCGGAGGGGAAGGCCCTCGCCATCCAGGAGTCTAGGACCAACCCTAGGTAGGTCATCCTGGTGGAGGGTATCAGCTGGGACTTCTCCAGGTTGATGATGATACTCAAGACGTTGCAGAACTGCAGGAGCTTCGCGCCTTGCTCCCTCAGTACTTCCTCTGAGGCTGAAAGCCACAACCAGTCATCTAGGTACCGAATCTGGCGGACGCCCTGTTCGTGCGCCCAGTCTAAAACTGTTGCGAAGACCCTCGTGAAGCCCTGAGGGCGGTCGACAGTCCGAAGCATAGGGTTTTGAACTGCAACGTTTGGGTACTCCATTTTACCCTTAGGAACTTCCTGCTGGAGGGATGGACAGGGACCTGGAAGTAGACGTCTTTGAGGCCTATGGACCTCATGAAGTCCTCCTCCTTCAAGGCCGCTAGGACCGACTTCGGAGTGTCCATCTTGAAGTCGGTGTTGCACACGAATTTGTTGAGGGCTGAAAGGTCTATGACCGGTCTCCAGACCCCTGTCGCCTTCTCCACCAGGAAGAGCCTGCTGTAGGGGGCATACTTCGAAGCGGGAGAACGAGCCCTTGGGAGCCAGCCAGAGGTACCCAGAACTGCTGAAGTTCCCAGGAGGAGTCTGCGTGGGATGGCGACACGCACCCATTCCTCCCTAGGGAGACGACTTCTTCTGTGCCTCCTTCTGGGAGATCCTCAGACGGGCGCGCTGACACATGAGACGGAGGTAATCCGACGGAGGACCTCGCCCGTGGAGGAGTCCTGGACCGACGCCCTCGCGGGGGTTCCTGTCGAAGGACGGGCATAGCCGTCAGGACGGGGGCCTCCATCCTGGGTCCAACATCTCTTCCGGAGGTTCTCGTATCTGCGGGCTTGCCCGTCGAGGAAAGCCGAGGGCTGCGCTTGTGACGAGCTAGGTGGCCTTTGGAGGTCAGGACTCGGCTGCCAGACCGAAGGGGCGACTCTCTCCGATGGGCGGATGGAGCCGGAACCTTCGCGGTCTTACGCCTGTCGACTGGAACCTGCCATGATGAGTCCCTCCGTCGGGTGCCGCTGCTGCCGGAGGAGTATCTATCCGGGGAGCTCGTCCTCGGACGCCAACTTGAAGGGCCCAGCGCCGCAGCGAGCTCCAGCAGCCTGTCGCGGTGAACCATCACCCACTCACTGCTCTTGAGGACAACCCACATAATGGGGTCCGACGGCGGGGAAAGCTCCTCGGCTGCAGAAGTGCCTGAAAAACACACCAAAGAGGCTGGAGAAGAATTAGGGACATTTTTCCCCCACATGGGGTCATCAGAGGAGACGTGGCCTGCTTACACCAGGACTCTGTCTCCCGTACACACTCCCACTCCTCCCTCAGGCCCCTCACTCGCCTGGAACGACTCCACAACCCCACTATCCTGAAGATCAGACTCTTGGGGAAGGGCCGCGGGCCTCTTCCCCGCAACGGACTTACCTCATCCCCTACTCTGGGTAGGGGAGGGTGGTAGGGAAGCTTGGTCAGACGAGACGCCCAGCGAAGCAAGGGAGGAAGGGACGCTCGGCTTCTTAGGCGACCTCTTCGTCGCCTATTTCTTTTTGTTGCTATACCGCACCCACTCAGACTCCTGGGGAAGAGCAATGGGCCTCTTCCCCACAACTGACTTACCTAGTCCTCTACTCTGGGTAGGGGAAGGTGGCTGAGAAGCTCTATCCGACGAGGCATCGGGAGAAGTAAGCGGCGAGGAGAGGAGAGGCTTCCTATGTGACCTCTTGGACGCCTTCTTCTTCTTGGTGCCTAAGCGCACCCACTGCACCTCGTTCCAGGGCTCGCACTCCGGACACGTGGCTGTAGGAGAACATAAGCTGCCCCTACACGACGAACACAGAGGAGAAGGGTAGGAAAGGGTATAGAATGAACACAATGAGTCCACGTGGGGACCGCGTGAGACACAAAGGGGGTCGGGGACACAAAGGGTCGTACTGGGTAAGGAGAGAGCGTCGAGATGTTATCGCGACGTGACCAGAGAACTTACTGGAGATCGAGACCTGAGCAAGCATGCTCTCTGACCCGGGGTTAGCCTCAGGGTGTGTATCACTCCACCTGAGGTTGCCCCTCATAGAAAACGGGACTATAGGGTAAACTACACAAAACTCTGGTCGGTTGGGAGGAGATCACAGATACTCCTAAGAAAGTAGTTCGAGGTAAGTACTCCGTGTTGGAACAAAGCTGTTTTAGCTCTGCTGAAAACATTTAATTATTTCAAAGCATACAAGTTCCGTATATGCGTAGGAACAATTACTATAGCTAAGATGGATGACCTTACTTATAGTTTTGAGTGCTTTATATGAAAAGGAAATTGAACATGTATGCTTTTTTCTGAAAAAAAAAAGGAAGGAACACTTTTCTAATATTTTGTAAATGAAAGTCGTGTGATGTATTGTAACTTTATTTCATAGAATCACCATTCATATTTTGTAATTCAGCCATAATGCAGAATAAATATGTATGTGAATATGATACTGTATAATATAGCCATTTAGTTATACAAGTAAGTATACATATGCATGGATACATTAGTATACATACTTCTAGTGGAATAATAAAATGGTAATGTATAATCACAAAATAAAGCCTTCATACCTCTGTGTGAGTCCTATCTCAAACAGGTTTCTTACAACCCACCTTGTATATTTCTTCCTACGGACAGTGCCCTTCATGAGACCCACACTCACAAAGAACTCGGCAGATATAATCGGTTTTCCAACCGAGTGTACTATTACTTATCATAAGTACATATAACATTTGAACAAATCAGTACTGTACTTACAAATAACTCAAAATGATAATTAAAGTACTACCATGAAAAATACATCACCAGTGCAATAAAGTGAAAGAAACTCATTCTAGTTGCAATGCAGTGCAATAGTAGGATGCTAAAGGTAAAAACCAATCCAAAGG
The DNA here is from genome assembly GCF_036898095.1 of Palaemon carinicauda. Classification (NCBI taxonomy): domain Eukaryota; kingdom Metazoa; phylum Arthropoda; class Malacostraca; order Decapoda; family Palaemonidae; genus Palaemon; species Palaemon carinicauda. Next base: position 165,552,005 of record NC_090728.1, on the reverse strand, counting down.
TTTGATTCTTATCACTATAGTAATAAGCTATATCAAACAAAATGCATCCCATCACTAATTCACAATCTCTGATAAGAAGTCTACCAAGTGACAGCATGGTAGAAATCATTGAGGCAAGAACCTCTTACATTTAAACTCATGAAAAATTAACAAAGCACTAAACTAGGATTTTCAATGAAAATTAAATACACATAGTTTCTTTTAAGTGCTTGTCAAAAGAACCCACATCAGAACTGGACAGTTTCCTTGGATATTGTATCACAGCAATGAAATATGTATTGGAATTAAGTAAAAGCCAAAACCAATGTGGTATCAGAACAGCTTATCATGATGCAAATGATAATGAAATTTCAGTATACAGTATTTTTAAAATTTAAGCATACAACTATTAGAGGGGGGGAGGAGAGAGAGAGAGAGAGAGAGAGAGAGAGAGAGAGAGAGAGAGAGAGAGAGAGAGAGAGAGAGAGAGAGAGAGAATCCTTGTCACATGAAACATTCAACTTTCAGGTACACTACAGTAATTTGAAACTAGCAAGGACTCAATCAAAGAATCATTAAATACTAGCAGTAAATTACAATAAGAAACACATCACATAAATTTTGATACTTTCACTCATAACATTACTAAAACCGATAAAATTCCGCCACCATCATATGAGAGGGAGGTTGTTGTGCTTCCATCATTTACTGCAGTATGCAGGAAATATTTTTACCAGAGCAGAGTAGGTCAATTAGATGATGTCTTTAAAGAATAAAAGACTGAGGGACATTTCTGATAATTTTCCTAATTACAGTTGTTGGCCACATTACATGAAATGATAAGAAATTCTTATATCGATCATTTTTACCTTGCCTAACTCTAAAATATATGACTATCTATCACTGAGGAATATATGAAGAAGGACCTATTACTATAGACGAGAAATCCCAAACCACACTAACTGTAAGGTATGTACAAAATAGTTGATATAAAAATGACACACTGTACCTGCAATGAACTAAAATTTGTTTTTAATATAGTATTTAATCAATTATCTCGGTTGTAAATCTGATTCAATAAAATAGGTTAAAAATCAAATACTGTAGCGTATTAATGAACAAAAATTTCCAGTACTGTATTGATATAGTGTACATAATTAAACTGACCATGGAGTAGAAATTTCTCATGCGGTTGACTTCATAATCAATTCTTTAATGGAAATTGAAAAAATCTCTAATGATACATGACTAATAACTTGAAAAAATGAATACCTGTACTGTCATTGAAAAATTAGAAAATAGAGTTTAACCAACTTTCTTTCTTTCTTGGTTATTCTGATTATATTTTTAGTTTTTAAATGGGTATCATGAAAAAAAACTGATAATTGAAATTTCAAGAAAAAAGACACAATCAAAAGATGTACTCGTTTTAAAAAACAATGGTGATGTTTTACCTAATTTCAAATAAACGAACGAAAACCTTTTGATGAGAAAGATTTTTACTATAGAGTGAGACAGAATGCACGAGCATATTGCCAGGCTATCAAGAAATTATGGTGCACCAAGAAATAACTGTAATCCATTTAGAATAATGAAAATTGAGAAAAATAAAAGGGTCAAAATGACTGGTGAGTCATTTCATTCAACACAATCCTCTTAAATTGAAGAAAAGTGAAAGCAATTCTATGTACTCTCCAATAAGGTCCAAGACTAAAATCTAGGACCCTAAAAAAATCTTCTAAAATCAACATACTGAAAAGAGTACTGGATATATGCACTGCATTGCTACAAAGATTAAAGAATCTTAGTATGGAATGGAAAAGGTAAAAAATTTTGAAAGAACATAAGAATGCCAACCTACCTTTTCCAGAAAAAGATATAAGCCTGCCAAAAATTTGATAGGATAGTGTAAATGTAAAAATAGATAAAGAATAAAAAGATATTTTTGAACTAGAATAGGAAATCACTGCACCAGACAATTCAATACACCTGTCACAAATCTCCAAGTAACGAGTTATCTACAGAAAATGTCTTACGCTTAACATAAATCAATTCTTCCACTAACCATTGTTACTTTTAAATCCTCTTATAATATATGAGAGTATCAGTAATTCTGAATAGAATTAAAAGGAATCATTTTACTTTCATGTACAGTACATAAAATTTTCAATAAATGGGGTACATCTACAGCAGGTTCAATAAGTGGTACACAACAGAAATGATGTACAATATGTATACAATTATGATTAGGTATTATGAAGTCCATCACTTCCTAATGTAGGACGAAAGGAAATTCTTATCTATTCTGCTACTGGCCTATACTATGCTGAAAATATTAACAAGAGGAAATACGAATGGGGAGAAAGAAGTTTTTATTCACATATCCCCCTAAAATAACTACCTTTAGACATGCTTACAATAACTGGGAGATGCGACCCCTCAAATATGGTGAATCAAGAGTGACTAGTAATGCAACCAGCTATGGGAAATTAAAGCAATCTGTTGTCAATGCATGTATTTATCTTATGACTCCAAAAGGTAAAATAAATTTTGTGATCGATACCATGAAATAAAACACTATTTTTCTATGGATGAGGTGCAGGTGCAGAAAGTGAACATAATCAATTCTAAATATGAGAAAAATGCTTGTTTAAAAAAAAAAAAGCTACCATCTTCTCGAACTTATTATATGTCATTTAAGCTACTATCACAGAGTCAGAAAAAATGGCAGCTAACATAACAGAATGTTAAATGATTAAAACATACAGAAACAATTTAATCAGAAACACGAAGCTTTCAAATTTCCTTCTTAGAAAGCAGAAACTTTCAGTCAACAGCCCATTCAGAATTTACTGCAAATCAGTGCTAACTGTAAATAGCAATATTATATAGAAGATCACGGATCAAACAAATAGTTCTTAAGTCGGTCAAGCAATTATGGTAATTTGGGTACAGTAATAACATCAGATGTACAATAGAACAATATCCACCCTGTTCTCATATTATCAAAATCTGTGAAGCAGAACATTAACTCACACAGCTGCTTTTATTGGAGTTAAAATCTATAATCGGGCAAAATTTTATACAAATTTAAATCCTTTTATTAATGCTTGAATAAAAGTTCTCATCAATTTTGGACGGCAGTGAGATTTAACTTTTCCATTAATATAAAGGGGTTGAGTAAATTGGTATCAAATTTCAACAACATTTGTAACCTCTTATATCATAAAAACGATTAGGAATTTGGGTGTATCTAATATCACAGAAATTAAAAATATTATCATATTAATGAGCCTCAACATCATAACAAATTATGAGTGTCAGTATGAAGCCTACTATGACTATAGATTAATGACTGTGATATTACAAAATCTTACAATTCCATCAATATTACCCTGATAAATCTTAATCTTCTTTTAACAGCAAAAGGAGGGGCACACATCAGCTGTATTCGTTAAAACCAATCAAATAATTACAGCTAACAAATATAATGGCAAAGATGGAGATAAATATGAATTCCATACATACCGTAATACAGTGCATAAATTGATCTTAAAATTACTACGAAGAGTAATAATATTCTTCATCAAATTTAAAGATTGCATTGAGTACATCATACCATGGAATTGCAGTGGCATAATTAGTTCCTTCCAGGGTTATGGATGTTACAAAAAGTTGCCATTTCAGCACATTTCGTGCTACATCTGCACATTTCTGGACAGTCTAACACGTTTTTTTCCCTATCTGATGCAGCAGCACTGTTTGAAGTCTAGGACAAATATACTGTAGTGTGAAATATGTAACTTTTCCAGCAGATAATAGATATGATAAACTGGTTGCCTTTCAATCCTTTTGCCTTACTGTATTTTAGCAATTTCTGCTTTATCATTGTGATATCATTGGAGACCACTTTTTCTGTGTTTTTTTTTCAAACTATACTGTAAAGTTTTAAGTCAAAAGATTGGTTCTATTAATGAGGGTATTAATCCTGAACAGATGGCGGAAGTACGAGAAAGTCGAGAGCTTAACTCGGTGGGAAGAGAAAGGCAAGAGATGATTTCAGTGTAGGATTAACAAAGCTTTTAATCCAACTCAAAATGGATTTTATCAAACAATATGCAACCTAAAAGTAACAAAAGCAGACATAATTATTTTAGAAATATTTTCATTATTTAATTAGAATTATCTCTTCAGGCAAAAATCAAAGTTATGTATTATCTGCATGTACTGTGTGCATCTATCACGTAAGCATTTTTGTTTTTAATGATTTTGATTTCCTTTAATCAATGGCTCTCTTTTCTCTCAATAATTTTGTCTATGTAAACAGCACAAAATATATTACTGTATTATTATCATCACTAACCCTGGTGCAACCCTGGTTAGAAATGCAGAATACTACAAGCCCAAGTGCTCTAACATGTAAAGCAGCCCAGTGAGGAAAGGAATTAAGGAAATAGCAAATAAACTGTGTATGAAAAGTAATGAATAAGAAATATAAAATATTTTAATATCAGTAACAACATTCAAATAGACCAGTCATATATAAACTATAGAACAAGACTCATGTCAACCTGTTCCAAAAATGTATTTACAAAAAGTTTGAACTTTTAAAGAGGATAAGGTTAGTTCCACTGGGCTTGTTGTCTATATATTATATATATATATACAGTATGATGATATTTCTAAATTTATGGTAAAAATGAGAGAATAAGACTGATATTCCAGAGTTTAGTCTGCTGAAATTGATAAACCAGAACAAATATGATTTAATAAAAGCTAGACTTTCCTTTATTTTATTCCTTAATCTGTTTACGAACATTTTTATCAGAATCTTAGTTGAAAACTAGAAATCTAAGTCTATAATTTACTTTGGCATTTCAAAATATCCTAGCGCCTTTTACAGTGCTCCTAAAATAGGATTTAGTGCATTTTGGAAGCTCCTAAAGCATGTTTTAAAAATTGGAAATGGCAACCCTGTAACATAAAATTTTAAAAACAAAGCAAGAAATATTTCAAAATACAAAACATGACAAAGATAACATCAAAGATAGTACCTGATGCTATTGAACAAAAACAATCTAAACCCAAAATTCCAGTTCCATGGCCATAATATAAATGGAAATGGACAGCTCCAGCTTATTACCCATATTAATTGCAGGACCAAATGCCTATTATCTATACATCAATATTCTGCATTTGGTTTACTTAGAATGATCCTCTGGCCTAGTCTAAAAGAGATGATACACTTCAGCAGCTGAAATTGAAGCTAACACTCACAAGAATTCCTGAAATCCTAAGAGTAAGTCAGCTGTAATTATTGCATGTGTAACGAACAACAATTAGCACTGCAGCCTTCCCAACACAGGAGAAGATATCAAACAGAAGCCTTCACTGGCATTTCATAAACAGCTTTGATAATCTCACAGGTTCAGGGATCAATCATTACAATTGCAGCACTTCCTCCAGTCAAACTTTTATAGGAATGTATTGAATTGCCCCACTCTACAAACAAATCAAGAGAGGCCTCTACATATCAATGGTCTTTAACAAACTGCTTGCACAATTACTTATTAGGGATGATCTTGCACTGCCTATGATACCTTAACATAGCAAAACTACTTCATTAAGGGCTGTTGACTACAACTACTGTACTTCTGGAGGCCAAATAAACTACACTATGCTCTGTCATTGCAATAGCATAATCAAGCTCAATCACTGGCAGCTGTTTATAAGTATGTCTAAAATAGCTACCACCTGAGAAGTTTTTCTTGTTCATCTATCTTGGCACTTAACATTATATTTGCAAGTTACACGAGTAAAACCAGAAAAAAAAATACTTTATTTCCATTCCTGCTGAAGGCCATGTCAAATTGGTTCACCTGGATATATTTTCTACAATTTTCTTCATTTAGATAAAATGCTTTTGGTAATAGACCATACTGGTTCTGTAAATTTGCTGTGTACAGAATCAGTCCTGCATTTCTAAATCAACTCAAAATGTGTAGTTAAACTCAATTAAAAAAAAATCTAAAAATGTATTGTTGAAATCCCTTCACATTAGATCAATTTTCTATGAAAGTCTTAGCACACCTTGTCTGTAATTATGAGAAAGAAGAAATAATGTAAAGTTTATTTTTAGGGCGAGTTTTCTGTCTTTTTATCAGATGAATAGCACAGTTTGCATTGAGACCTTTCTAATAACTACAGTACATATCTGATGAATAAGAGTTTAAGTATTCTGATAGCACGTTCACTCACTACACAAAGTTTTCCTTGAAAATACTGTAGAGTTTGTGTTCAAATACTGCATCTACAAGTCATGCATTACAAGAAGCATTACACTTTGGAAATGAAGTCCTCCACTCATGGTTCATATGGACAGAGTTAAAGAACTTGCTGCTCAAGAACTGGTAGCATGGACGAACTGGTTACCAATACTGTATAACACTATTAAGGTCACTACACAATTACTGGTAATCATAGTAGCGTTATATTATCACTTAGGAAGTTAAACGTTTACGAGTTGCCCAACGTACCACCCTAGCATCATGTGATTCACTTTAAAACTTATCACACTGAAATAGTTTTTAAGAAATAAAGCATTACGGTACTGAATGCTACAATACAACACTCACATCTGTACATGGAATTCTTGCAATTAAGCACTCCTGCCATCCCATATCTTTTGGCTGTTAAATGGAAGATTCAGGAAGTTTTGGGACACCAGTGGCATTCATATCAACTGACACTTCAGAACTTATTGTAGCAACATTGGCAAAACCACCAATGGCCCCCACTGGTTGGGGGACAACAGCTGGAGCTTCACGCTGGCCAAAGTGACGGCCAATGATTTTGACTGCCGAATACCTGGCTCTTCGGTATGCACTAAAGGTGTTGAAGCCCAAAAACCTGAGGAAGATGAATTTTAGTGCTTTAAAAGACGTACTGAAAATTAAACAAATTGATCATGTTTTCATTCCAACTTCAAAGCAAGAGATGAATAAATCCATTATCTATATTAACTCAGAATCTAATTAAATAGTTTCATAGTATAGATTCCAAACAGGTTTTCCTTAAAAGTTTAGCAATAAAATTGTTAACTTAAAATGCAGAAATCAGAGCCAGAAACATTTCCACATAATGTACTATTCCAAAAGTATAAACTACAGTATGTATTCCAATAATGAATATAACATACAAAAAACTAAAAGTTACTGTATATGGTTAAAGTAAAAATGAAAACCAGACTATATTACTATATTGACTGTAATACCCATAAAAAACAGTTAATAAAGGAATTGTGTCTATAAAAATGTAAAAATATACTACTGTATAACAAGAACTTACCTCAAGCATACATATATAACAAGTAGTGTGACTCCTGCAGCTATTGACCGAATATATGCATCATCATACATCTGGACAACAGCCCATGTGCCTGCTATTGTGCCACACATGACAGTAACGAGGAAGGCTGTCTGCAACCAGTGACGAGCTGTGAAGCCTTGGCCAATCCAGAAAGCACGACCTCTCTCAAGCTCATATACAGCCCCACACACTTTACATGACAAGTTCTCAGATGAATTTTCAGCACACTGTATATTATGAGAAAGAAAAAAATTAGATGGAAATACATCATGAACATTACAGTATACACTTTTTTCTAGACAAATATTCTGTCTACATACTTTTTTTGATTTATACACGATTTGGTGTATGGTATTTAGTGAGTAACAGAGACAGTAATTTTCTTGTAACTGTATTTTCTTTTGAATATATAAATTCTTTTCATGTAAAAGTATCTACTCAGTGCCATCTTAAGAATATTAACTGTCAAATACATCAAAGGACAACTGATAATCTTTAAATGAAAAAAATTCTAATCCCAAGGTCTATTCCTCTGTCATATTAAAAGGGGAGGGAGAAATTTGTCTGTATACTGGAATGTGTTATAGGAATAAAATGTATAAACTGTTACCTAACTAAAGGTTTCCAAATCCTAATTTTTTTCTTAATAAACTGTCTTACTTCTTACTGTAATCACTTAAATGCTTAACATCTCATAGCTACCACACACTCTATCCTGATTGAAAATAGACAGTTGACTGAGATGGTAAGTAGTTACATACTGTAAATATAATCTTTGATAATGTAATACAACATCATCATTATATTTAAGAAAAAAACAAAAAAAATAATTCAAAAGCCTGGTGATCCTTGTGAGGAGGTCACTAGCAGTCTCATCCTAATTTTAATAATAGGTAACAGCACGAATAATGTCAGATAACCATATGTACCTCCATCAGCCATTTCCTGAGACAGTTGTGATGCACAGCACCAACATCTCCTCTGCAATCACACGGTTGGATGAGGGGACCAACATCTGTCCTCTCATTGTCATAGCAGATCCAGCATTCTGCGCCACTGTTGCTACTTCCATCAGCTGTAATGAGTAATGATCATTCATGTCTTTTTTTCACCCAAAATCTTAATTTTTCAGTCTTGCCATTCTTTGGGTAACCCAGTTAAATATCAGAACATCAGAATATGCCAAGAGATCAATTCAAAGAACTTATATCCTAATATATACATTGCCTAGTTAAGATAAAAAGGGACTGAAGTAAAAAATATTCAACTATGAGCAGGATACCAAAATATAATAAAAATATATTAAAGAATTATCATAAAACTTGCAACAATAAGTGCTTGGAAATGCCTTTGCAAAGCATAACAAGTAACTTTGATGTAAAACTTATATTAATTATAGTATTTCCTAAGTATTAAGCTTTACAAATACCTGTATATATACTGTAAATTATAAAACCTTTTTTCTTGGGAAAACTTGTAAATTGTACAATTAAAATGAAAAATTTTGGCACACTAAGCCATAAGAAATATTGTTGTCATAAAATTTTGCACATTTTCACAAGAAAAAAAATATTCCAAACTTGAAACTGATGCAAATTCATTTGAAAATTACATAAAGCTGTGACAGACTTTTTTCTTCTCCAGTCATTGAAAACAGTAAAGCTAATAATATATGAGAAATAAATATCAGTAAAATAAATTAAAAGGAAGTGATACTGTATATCGACCCTAATAAAAAAATCTAAATTTACATTTGAATTTCAGGAAAGATACAGTTTCTGAAAATAATCATGAAATAACTGATGCCTTACTTTTCTGAGGAAGTGGCTGCCCAAGTTCCAAAGTTCTATCAATGTCCAGCTTCTTGAGAATCTTCTTAGGATTGAGGATCCACAGCTGTTCCGGGGACATACAGTTCCAAAGGACGCATGGGAACCATAGGGCCACCCCAAGTTCGACCACACGGAATATAATATCGTATGCATTTCTAGACATCAAGGGTACTCTGTAAATGCAAAGGTGTATTGAAACTACTTTTAGTCTCAATTCATCTGACTTAAAATGCAGAAAAATCATTAATGATTGAATTTAACATCTCTCATATTGAACTAACATATTGACCAAACTACAGTAAAAGAAAATATATATATAAAATTTGTGAAATAAACTATCATATATTGTACAAAGCCTACAATTCTACATAGCTACTTGGATAAACATAAATCTATGACATTTTGTAAATTAACTAAGTAAAGCAATCTGATAACAAAATTTCAGAAAATGAAATAAATGCAAAGAAACTGTACTGTACCTATTTTTCCAGAAAACCCCCAAAACGTCAGAGAACAAGAAACAGACGGTGATCATTAGCATACATGCTTGGAACACCAATCCAAATCGCGACTGGCTAAGCTGTGACTGATCAATCCCTGGGTGTGATGAAGCATTTCCTTGGATTTCACTAACAACCTGCAACTAATTTGCATTAATTACAATAAATAAAAGGTACACAATGGTATAAAGTTGTACAGTATACAATTGAAAACTTGAATCAATTTATAAAAGTAATACTGTATAGTACAATACTATAGGTGCAATCTAAAAAAAATAAATATGTGAACACAATATAAGCGTTTTCAATTGATCAAGTGTTTACTGCTAAAATATGTCTCACATGATAAAAATCACTCAATGAAAAAGATATACATGATGTCTGAGTACAATTTCAACATAAAGACTAACAAACACTGACTTACAAAATAATTCAAGAAAATTATATGATTTACACAAAAGTTTTCATTTACCTTAGTTTAAAAACTGAATTAGAAATGAACTCAAAGTGCCTAAAGTGTAAAAGACTTTAATTGAAAATTAATATGCTCTTTTTTGACAAAATTCTTTCAAAAACTTTACAAAACTCTACTACAGTAACAAGTTAGCTATATAAACTGAAAATAAAATAATGAAATATACCAATCTTCAAACATATGACCTAAAGCACCCTTAGCTACAAAATGCATTAATTGTTATGTTAGAAATAGCAAAAATTTAAGTAAAATACTTTAATACTAAAAACAGAAAAATATTTCAACACAATCTGTGAAGAAAGAAATACATTGCATGCACTAATCATAAATCCTTTCCTTTCCTAATGAGCTACAATACAATTTCCATTTTCATCTAAAATCAAAATTTGATATTTTAAAAAGAATCCCACTAATACAAAAAAATAAATTAGACATTCTTAAAAAAGTAAAATTAGAGCTTATTCAATGAATTATCCTGTACCCATACAATAATTACAAAACTACAGACATCAGGGACAAAAAGCACATAATCAACACACACACACCTGCTCTGGTACAAGACGCTGAGTAGATGGGTCTTGTTCCTGATCTCCAACGGACGTTTTGACTTTGCCTGTTTTGGACAAGGTTGGTGAGGAAGGAGAAGCAAGGGGAGAGGAGGGGGCTGAGGAGGTTGAGCAGGATGGAGAGGTAGGGGAGGAACAGGATGAGGGCCCGTCAGGATCTACTTCATCAAGAAGAGGGGGATGCAGATGGGCCTGCAGAGGTGTACGGGAATGGACATTGCCCACAATAACGGTGTCATTCACGAAGCCCCCACGCACCTACAAACACAAAAGCCCAACAGTCAATAAAGCTTCTACTTCATAAAAAAAGACAAAGATAGTATGAAATATGAGGTGACCTTGTTGATCCTGTAACAAATATTATTCCATAGATTACATACAAAATTTGCCTATAAAAAGCAGGCAATTTTATACCTTCAAGTCTGCTCAATGGAATAGTCTAACGTTTTTGCAAAATTTTGTCACAGTAATCATTAACTTAATGTGTTGCATATCCTGTATAATAGTTAATGTATATCAGCTTATGCAAGCTGGAAACAAATTCTGTTATGAGTTACTCTTACTGTGAAGTGCATGGTCATTTCCCCTTCCCTCAAAGAACAATAATAATACATTTGAAAGTAGTTATCTTCTAATTTCAGATGAGGCTATAAAATCGCCATTGGGTACTGTTTCAAGCAGTATGGCTAGAGATTAGTTTAAGTTGAAGTAAGATTTTGATGGAACATACAATAGCTATTACTTCCTAGCACAATAGCTGCTGTCAATGAGGTTATGCTTGTGGTAGAGAAATCTAATAAGAGAATAAAAGCAATATTGAAAAAGTAAAAAAGTTTTTAAACTAATATATGGTGTACAAATTAAGTGCATTTCTCTTGTGGCCACAAAATTTTTATTCATTAACAAGATCAGTTACGAACTGTAGTTCAATTACCAAACTTAATTCTTCTCCCCTTAAACTTTAGAAATTTACTGGCATTATTCAGTTTGTAACCAACACCAAAGACAAGATACCAGTTATTTCATGGAGCTTTTAAAGCTTAACAACATTTAACTAATGTCCCTCGTCCCAATGTTGTATGTCCATGCCATCCAAATAAATTTCTCAATTTCCGTTTAGTTCAGTCACCTACTAAAATCTATATCTACTTCATAACTGTTGGACTGGAATGGATCCAGATAATTTTTTCTATAGTTTTTCAAAAGCTATCAAGGTTCCCCTCACATAATCACTGTTTGTATTCTTTTATTGCTTGTAATGGGAAGCAGTATGCAGTAATACACCGGCTCCAAAGGGATGTAACATTAATACTGTGGTACCAATGACAGGTCAATCTGCACTTTTCCGTAACCCATAATCACGTCTGCTGAATTAGGCACTTGCGATACAATTTTACATATAACATTCATGGAAATCTTGATGATGTATATGAATTCCAAAATGTTTAAACTGATTTTAATTTTGTTTTCTAAAATTTTATTAATAATAGGATTCTAATACTGAATATAACCTTCATAATTTGTGCAGGAAGTTATGTAGGGTAATCAATTTCAGTTTTTAAGCAATCAACAACATACAGTATGTTTGTCTACATTTTAATAAGCACAAACATATCTTGTCTGATGTCATAAAGAGTAGAATTCTTGGCCCTTTATTGATTTTTGTCTTTGCTAGTGTTTGATGTTCTATGAAAAACGTTTAAAGGTTAATAATGAGTGTCAGAGGCAACTGACAGGTCAGAGCACACAGATAATCAGTCCCCTAGCACCTTCTCCACTGAGGCTAGAACCAAGAAGGACCAGGCAATAGCTGCTGATGACTCAGCAGTTGGTAGTCCTAAGGAATACTCCCCAAGTCTTCCTTACAAGGACAGTAAGGTTGCAGACACTAATGAAAATTGTTGTGTTGGGAGCACAGCACAAACACTCCGGGGCCACTTATTGTGAGTTTCCGACACTTTCACTGAGCTACCAAAAACCCTATGCAGATAATTTATTGCTAGCTGCACTATGCTTTCCCTAAATACAAAATGGGGCTACTGTACTACTAATATCCTTAAAATATCTTAGGAATGGATTGGCAAGTGGTACAGTCACAGTGATAAGAGCTAAAATCAAAACCAAGTTCTTAGTTAACCTGATATTATGCTCCTAAACAATGATAACCTAACCTTTGACATTGAAGTACAATACAGGACTGTACTTCAATTCTAAGTTTTCTTTATAAAATTCATATACAGTACCATATAATGCTGCCACAAAGGCTGGGATTGTTTGTGAAACATTCGATATCTAAGGAAATGATAGCATTCATTCCATTTGCTTCTTTATTGCATTTATTAGAGTCAAGGTCTGCCAGGGTTTCAGCAACTTCCTGTAATTGTTACATCATATGGTGACTTTCCTTTCCCAAACTAGGAATATAATTTGTAACCTGTTTAGCCCTCTTGTACGTGGTAAATTTCATATAGAGAAACTTTCACTATTGCCTTTGGAGCTGTCTCTCAACAACTACATTCTATTTTTAAGCTCATGGTGAATAACAACAACTACGTAATATCATTGAAGCTTATATATTGCTTCTGATTAGCAAATCCATTATAGTACAAGTAGCAGAGAATAAATACAAAAGCTTTGTATAAGTTCACATGCTGTAATACAGTGCTGTATTATGATGAATGTACAAAAACATTATCGTAATAAATAGTTTGTAAAATTCTGCTAACAACATAATAAAATCAACAAGTGTATGCACCATAAAACACAATTCAAAAAGTTAAGTGCATAAACATATCTAAAATAAATCTCTATTCTGCAAATTTTTATTAACTTTCATGCAATTTTAGTTGTATATACTGTATTTAACTTTGGTGCTTTCACCTTAATACACCATTACGGTTTCTGTATGTTATTATCTATTCACCGACTCGTCTTTATCTTATTGTTACTTGCTTTTTATTTTCATATTCAAACAGAATTTTAAAATATTCTTCATATGGGAATTCATCTTGTGGATGCTTACATTTTATCACTAGAATTTACATTAAGTACTCTTTTAGGATGGTTGCATACTGAATGTTTTTAATTTCAAATACAGTAATAATAATAATAGTGCAATGTCAATTTTGGAATCATTACAAGACATCACTGTTATGTATGCTTTATCATATCGCATGACTCATCTAACCTTCCAAATGATAAAATACAACTATAGTTGCAAATCTAAATTGGTTATTTAAAACACTGTTCGGTGTATATTTAAAGCTTTCCATAAACATTTAGTACATTCAAGTTTCAAAGCTGATATAGTACCCAACACAAATACAGAGCCAAGCATATTCTTACTGATACATTATAGTATTCTTTAATAATGATAGTATATTCTATAAAGAGTGATGAGGAAAAGTAAATCGTCAAAAGTTTTCGGTTTCAACAGTAAATCTCACTTTCAGTGGTAATTTCCGAGTCCACTCTGCTTCTAAATTAATGCCTTCATATCAATTTCAAAGCTTCAGATTTGACTCATTCTCTGTTTGAAGTTTTGCTTTCTCATTTAGGGAGCTTCTCTTATTTCCCTTCTCAATGGAGTTGAATCTACCAGGTGAATTAATTTGCTTGATCCTTGATCTATTTCTCTCAATTTACATCCCAATTTGATACATCAATGAAACATGGTGGCTCTTGCTCTCCCTCTCTCTCTCCTGTACAGTATATACCACCTGGTTTACTGTTCTACTCAAATCAAGGAGAGGTAATTTCTTGCCTCTATAAATAATCCTTGGATTACTTGTTCAGAGACTTTTTTCCCTATGCTTTAAAAGTTTCTGAATTAGGTTCCTTTTATTTTCCCTGATTGTTAAAACCTTTATACTTTAAGAATCAGGTCTACCAGTTCATGGTTAAGCCAACTTTTCTTCATTTTTACCTATTTTAGGGGGGAGTTGTTGTTCTAGGCCTTAAAAACCAACATGAAAAATCTTTATCTTCAATATATGAAGTTGACAAAATATATATATATATATATATATATATATATATATATATATATATATACATACATATATATATATATATATATATATATATATATATATATATACATACACACACACACACACATATATATATATATATATATATATATATATATATATATTTACACCTCAATACCAAATCCAATGATAGAGTACAGTCCAAACGTAAAAGACTTAAACCCCGAAGATCTAAAGAGCAGAGAAGAGAAGACACCACATTCATGAGTATAGACAGAGGAAACCCTTACTACAGAAAATGACAATTTATCATAAAGTATATTACTTTCCTGCCCATTTACCCTCATAGCAAATGACATACTCATCTACTTATCATAGCCTTCCTATTAAGGCTACCTGCGTGAGACATCCTACATTGATCAATGGGAGACCATGACGTCAAAGATGATTTGCCATAAAGGAAACCTTTAAAAAAGAGTTTAGAAATTACCTTGAAATAGACCTCCACTCCGTATATGAGGAAGAAGACGACCACGATGAAGAGCAGGACAGCGTAACACCCATTAAATACCAGTGTTAGGAAATTCTGAAAGGAAAATAATTAAGTTTATTATAGAAAATATGACATTTCGCAATTTGTGAATTTATCAATTTGCCTGAAGTTTTCTTAAACCTTCAAATGTTTGAGCGTGGTTGAGATGTGGTCTTGATACTTTACTGAATCTCAAACATACAATAAATATTGGAAGCAATTACAAATATCTGTATAGTAAAAAAAAATATCACAAATAAATATTTGATAACATAAAGAAAGAATAGCAAGCGAAGCTTAAAATACGCTACCTGAACCCTTATTGACATTTGGAAAATACAACTTTGTATAACTTTGTTGCAGTAATTACTATTACTTTCTTGTAAAAACCCACATAACGACGACAGAAGTTTTTGTTTTTTCCGTACGAGACAGGTCACTTCTGTAGGATTCGGCTCATAACCAAAACCAATTAACGTTTCAGAATGCTTTAATGGTTAAACCAATGTCAACAACGAGTTAACCCAATATTGACTACATAATTTATGCAAGTGTAATAAATTGTTCCATCACGATGAATTAATCGGTTGAGAGAGAGAGAGAGAGAGAGAGAGAGAGAGAGAGAGAGAGAGAGAGAGAGAGAGAGAGAGAGAGAGAGAGAGAGAGATTTATCAGCTTTTTCGGGTAATGGAACTTATGTACTTTGCAAGAATGCATTTTTAAATTTAAAAAAGACGGAAGTGCTAATTGATTTAAAATGGAGTTTGGGTGTTGCCAGGATCCAATTTCAGTGTATGGTTGGGTTGACTGATTATTATCATGTAATTATAGTTTCTTTAATTATACACCAGATCCCAGAACTACAGTTATAGTGTCCTTTTCATAATGTATACTAGTTTTATTCCAGTTGTGACTAAGCTATGGAATATTCTTCCTAGTCGGGTACTTGAATCAGTAGAACTTCAAAAGTTCAAACTTGTAGCAACTGTTATGTTGAACAGGTTGACATAAGTCTTTTTATAGTTTATATATGAAATATCTGTTTTGATGTTTATGTGGTTAATATATTTTATTCTAATTGTTCATTATTTCTCATTTCGTTTATTTATTTCCTTTCCTCACTGGGCTATTTTCCCTGTTGGAGCCCTTGGGTTTATAGCATTTTGCTTTTCGAACTAAAGTTGTATCTTAGCAACTACTACTACTACTACTACTACTACTAATAATAATAATAATAATAACGCTTTAATGAAATTAATTTGAGAATAAATAAGTTGCCTCGAAATTAATTAATTTCTTTAACCAATTCTTTGGATGTGCCAAGTAACTTTTTAAGTGACTTTTCTGACTTTTCATGTAATATTGTAAGTTGTGACTGAAATTCATCTTTTTAGGATGTGGAAGTTAACACATTTAAAATACTTTTTCAAGTAATAATTTCCATTACAGAGAAGTATTAATGATGTGAGAAATTGAATATATCATAAATAGTAAAAATAAAAAATAAAAAAGGTAATATTGATAATACAAAAGGCTTATGGAAGATAACGTCCTTAACGGTAACCAAAGGATACGAGAAGTGACGTCATGAGGGAAAATCCCCTTAAGAGACCTGTCTAAATGGATCCTCCTGATCCTGGGTGTTGCTTACCCTTCCTTCCTCAGTGCTGGTTCCCCGCGTGAGGATGATCTCGGCCACGAACAACGAGTAAGTGACGACGTTGAAGGTAATGAATCCTACGAAGGACTTACTTAGGAATCTCGGTCGATCACAGCGGATGTCTTGCAGGTGGAATGCCTGTAACAAAATAAATGACTCAATAAATAAATCCAATAAATAAATCCAATAAATAAGACAACTTAAAGAAAGTTAAGTCTAAAAGGTAAATAGAAAGTTAAAAGGAATGACTGTAATCCATTATGATACTGGAAATCGGTACATCTCAAGAGAGCCCTCATGTTACGCCATAACTCAAGAGCAGATGGACGGTGGACAATATATTATATATAGTACATCAATCATTGTTAACTATTCAAAACAATAATAATCATGGATGGGTAACATCAGAACACCCAACTTCCTTTTTTGGGGAGAGTCTGAAAAAAGGAATAATATATATATATATATATATATATATATATATATATATATATATATATATATATATATATATATTTTATATATATACATATATATATATATATATATATATATATATATATATATATATTTATATATATACATATATATATATATATATATATATATATATATATATATATATATATATATACACACACACATTTATATATATATACATATATTTTTTTCAGAAACCCTTTCCAAAAAAGGGAAGTAGAGTTTATTAAGTATTTTTAATATATATATATATATATATATATATATATATATATATATATATATTACTAACACATTTTTTCCCTTACATAAGGTCGCGCCAAAATAAATATATACTGTATATAAGTAGATCGAGTGGAAGAACAAGCCTGAGGTCTTTGCCCAGCAATGGACTAGCTACAGCTGATGATGATGATGATGATGATTATTTACGAGTTACAAGAAAGGAGACCAACTAAACCACCAAGACTGTCTACCTAATTCTTCCCCTGTCTCAAGCCGCCATCACTTTCCTGCAGCGATTATACAACTCCTTTTTCCAACGGCAGATGTTTCCGGATTAAAAAAAATGGTGCAGCAGTAATAAGTGTGGCTGGCTGCCTTCCGCGTTCGCTTTCCTCCATTCATTCGCGAAGGAACAATCAAGGAGAGGGATTTTGTTTTAACCTTTACGACGCAAAACTCGTTAAGCTTTTAAGCTGGCGTTGAGACCATGCAAAAGCTTACAGGTTAGACCTGTTTATTTTTTTCTTTTCTTCGCCCACAGAAACTCGATGAGTCGAATCTGGCAGCATAGAAACAAGATAAATTGGAAATGAACGATAGCATAAAATAATAGTAGTAGAAACAAGAGAAATTGTTAATGAAAAAGGATAGAAGATAGAAGCAATAGAAATAAGAGAAAATAGAAATGAAAGAGGAAAGAAGA
>NC_090728.1:165493375-165518193 GCF_036898095.1 Palaemon carinicauda | reverse complement strand
AGGTTCTTCAATTTCATCCTCTCTAGAACTGCCTTAGCAACACACGAGCAAAGCCTAATCTGACGTCATAAAAGGGTTCCTTAAAGAAATATGAAAATCGAGAGCCACCGAATTCAATTTTTGAAAAAAAAAATTATATTTCTCATCGAAAAATTTGAGTAAGTCGCGTCACTTCTTTAAAGATCAGAGGCATGGACGAAAACATTAAAACTATTATCTTCTTATTTTAAAACTTATCTTTTCCATCATCAATAAAGGACACAAAAAGGAATGAATGTGTCCAAAATCATTCCATAAAACCAGCTTTTATGCACATGAAATATTCACAAGATGAACAGTTTAAGAAAAGCAAAGCAAAGAAACCGTTGGTATAAAAGAATCATTTCCTGGCCCCATACGTCGACCAAGTATGATGTCAGTTAGGCAACACGTCCTCAAAAAACTCTGAGGAAAATAGAAGACAGACCGTGGCATGATCCAGTGCAAGTACATATTGGGTCGACAATCTCGGAAAAGCTCGATCACAATTAATAGTTTTTAGGGATTCTTTGACTAGGTAAATTGTAATAAACACGGACAAGACGTAATAATATCAATACATATAATAACAACAAATACAGCCGTTTTTAGTTCACTGTAAGACAAAAGCCTCAAACATGTCCTTATCTGACGTTTGGACGTTTTTATCACCATGCTGGCCAGTGCATATTGGTGAGGGTGGGAAAATATTGTCTGATCGTTCACAGCAAACAAACCTATAATGTGTGTGTCCCTGGCTAGTACAGATTTGCTGATCATGGCGATACGCAAAACCTTTCAACACGTTAAGGTGTGTCTCAGTAAGAGAGAGAGAGAGAGAGAGAGAGAGAGAGAGAGAGAGAGAGAGAGAGAGAGAGAGAGATTGATTAGAGCATGCAAGACACCAAAACGAATTGCTCAACGACTTAACGGATAGGGAACCATCGACAAATCCCGAGAAGTGAATTAAATTCAAAATAACGGCAGTTTCATCCTACACAAAAGCTAACATTGTTCACACCTACACAATCCCCTAACATACACGGCGAAGAAGAGAAGCCACATGCATATCCACGTGTTCTTTTAACAACACAAAGCAACGCTCAATAATAAGCTGGCCCAGCCAGCACCATGCCGGGAAAAGCCCGCGGGTAGCCCGTGGCCTCTCAACATTACATCAATGGAAAGAGGCAAAACTGTTAGCACACGTGAGACAAGCTTATAAAATCATATTATTATTATTATTATTATTATTAGCCAAGCTACAACCCTAGTTGAAAAAACAAGATACTATAAGCCCAAGGGCTCCAACAAGGAAAAATAGCCCAGTGGTGATAGGAAATAAATAAACGATATATTATTATTATAAATACTAGCCAATTTACAACCCTAGTTAGAAAAGCAAGATGCTATAAGCCTAAGGTCTCCAATAGGGAAAAATAGCCCAGCGAGGAAAGAAATAAGGAAATAAATAAATGATGAGAACAAATTAACAATAAATCATTCTAAAAACAGTAACAACGTCAAAATAGATATGTCATACATAAACTATTAACAACGTCAAAAACAGATATGTCATATATAAACTATAAAAAGACATGTCAGCCTGGTCAACATAAACACATTGAAGTAATGATCAATTACAAAACGACGAAAAAAAAAAAGATTATTGATAGGGAGGAAGAGCTAGCCCGGTTAAAATTCGGGACAAAATGACGAAACAGCACATGCCTGGTTATGCCAGGATGTTAGGATAACCCAACCTCATACGCAGCGACAGCATATAGCCCTCTTCATTAATTCCTTAGAGCAATTTAAAAGGCTATGTAAATTACACACACACACCTATATATATATATATATATATATATATATATATATATATATATATATTTATATATATATATATATATATATATATATATATATATATGTGTGTGTGTGTGTGTGTGTGCGTGTGTATTTAGATACAGTAAATAGATATATAATTATTCGCGCAAATAATATATATATATATATATATATATATATATATATATATATATATATACACACACATATATATATATATATATATATATATATATACACACATATATATATATATATATACATATATATATATATACATATATATATATATATATATATATATATATATATATATATATATATGCATACATATTATAAATTCAAGCATAATATATTCAGCACATAATTATGATTAAAGATAAGATTGCAACGACTCCAACCCATTTGTATATGGCGATACTACGTTGTGTTTTTGAAATACACCGCCGACACACTTCCAGCTAAGTACTGGCGACTACGTCAGCAGAACAACAAGTTGCAAACAATGATGAAACATTACTCAACAGAACCCCATTCCGAGAAGACATTCTCATGCATGAAAATCCCCTTTTTCCTTGAACATACAGGCGTTTATTTATTTTTTTCTTATTATTTCCGCCAAAGAACTTCAAGTTGTGGTTACGTTATACCTGGTGCATAATTGGCAATTTTGTTCTTAAATGTAGTTTACGAGCTAATATATTAACGATAGGGAAAAATGAGTTGTCTCGTCATAATGCAAAATCTCTCTGGGATAGGGATTAAATAAAAAATGAAGCTAAGCAAAGCAAGAACTATAAATTCCAATAAAAATGAGAGAGAGAGAGAGAGAGAGAGGAGAGAGAGAGAGAGAGAGAGAGAGAGAGATGCCCTTGAAAATGAACAAGCAAACTCCTGATTAACAATATGAGCGTTATTATGTGTCTTGATAAGACTTGACGTCTGAAAGTAAGAGTGACACGAGAGGATATAGAAAAGACTATCCTAGAACTATTATGCTTATCTTCATATCAAATGGGACATGGGCGTCATACAATAGCACCATGCGTCATGTCACCGGTGCATGTGTACTGAAAGACTATCTCTGGAGGTATTGTCTTCCTCATTATTGCTTTCATTTCAACATTGCGTAATACGGAGCTGAGAGGATTTGAAACAGAACCATGGAATCTATTTCTATAATGGAATTACAATGGCTTTTTTTATTCACATCTTCGGTATACTATAATCACAAGGGAAAATAAACTTAGAGATATATCAGTTTTAATATTCTTAAAAATAAGAAGTTGGGTTGTTTACCTAAGTGTTTTAATTAGAACTTACTACTATTTAATTATATCGGAAAAATTATGTTGTATACAGACGTGGCAGTAATCAATGTAAGAAAACAATTCTACAGTACATTACGTACGAAATTATATCTAAATTAGTCTTCACGGTTTAGTGACTTAAAACTAGCAAGAGGGCAAACCGGAAGACAACGTTATATATATATAATATATATATATATATATATATATATATATATATATATATATATATATATATATATATATATATATATATATATATATACATATATATATATATATGTATATGTATATGTATATATATATATATATATATATATATATATATATATACACAGTATATTATGAAAAGGATATCTACTATCCAAAAAATTACATGCTCAAAAATTAAAGTCAAACAAGGAAGAGGTCCAACCGGAAGACAAAGAGAGTGAGAGAGAGAGAGAGAGAGAGAGAGAGAGAGAGAGAGAGAGAGAGAGAGAGAGAGAGAGAGAGAATTAATTATAAAAAGGATGTTCACTCTCAAAAGTTTTAGCATTCCCCCCCCCCCAAAAAAAAAAAATACAAGTAGGATCCATTGTAACCTCCTCAGCGATCCCAAACCTAAGTAAGATTACCCCGGAAGCTGAGTGATATCTTCTAATGTTCCCGGAATGGAAGCCTCATTCATCAGGGTAAAATGTCTGGTGTCATTTTGAAATTACAAGAGTTTACGAGATCTAAATGAAGTTAGATGAGAAAATTTTTTTACGGGATATTTCTTTTGCACATTAACAAACTTTATCAATACCAAGAGTTCATGAGATCTATATGATGTTTTGATGAAGAAAATTTTTTTTTACGGGTGATTTCTTTTGCACATTAAAAACTTTATCAATAAAGTTATCACTAATCAGAAGGAACTGTAACCTTCTGGCAAAAGCAATAAGCAAAGTACATGTTGACAGGATTCAACTTTTCAAACTTAACTTTCTCTTGCATAAATTTTCTTGCAATTTTCTTTTTAGTCTTAAGTTTTATCTTTCCTAACTACTTTGAAATTGTTTTTTTTTTTTAAATATATTTCAATAATGATTTAAATATTAGTTGGAACCACAGCTGACGTCGCGACATCATTAAATCTGCCCTTTCTTCGACCCAACCCCTTGCCCCGAAAAATATGTCGACACGTGGCACTGTATTCTGGGAATGAAAATAGCTCCAAGTATTTCTGCAATGGGAGATATTATAAATAATGCAACAGACGGGATGGGATGGGATGGGATGGGTGCTCAAGCCAGTAGGAAGGGGTATTGAGAGATAGCGCAACTTTATTCCTTATTTCTCTTATCGTAGGCGGATATATATTAGCAGTTTTATTCTTGTTTTCTGGGTCAAAACTCTCTACTTTCCTCCTGGCGGGAGATGAATGCCCAAAGAGATTTTTAGGTCGTCCTCATTTTTATAAAAACTGCCAATATTACAAATCTTTCATTCATATGAAAAGATGAATGGATTAAGATTTTATTTTCATTTCTTCTTCTGTAGAGGAAAAAAATAACTTATGCTATCAAGATAAGAATAAATTTATGTTATGAAGTACCATATGTATGTGAGGAGGATATTTATTCTACTTCCAACATCGACAATTTTATTAACTGGTTAATCGTATAATTATACATTTTGTATCGAAATTAATATTCTCAGTTAAATATTTCATAATGGAATACAAATTTAATCGATCGCCGTTTACTAGTTTTTATTTTTATATATTCAAAAAATTTATCCAAAACTTAAGTCTTTAATCATTACTAAATATTACAGAACTAGTGAACTCAACATGTCAAAAATGACGACTAAATATTAAGATATGCACACGCACCCCATCTCACAAGGGAATGACTACTTCCTCTCCTCTCTAGCCAGACACTTGCTCTTTATCATACAGCATAGAGAAGATGGGATGTATGTGTGTCTGTGTGTACCTGGACTCTCTCTCTCTCTCTCTCTCTCTCTCTCTCTCTCTCTCTCTCTCTCTCTCTCTCTCTCTCTCTCTCTCTCTCTCTCTCTCTCTCTCTCCACTATTTAAAGCCTTTATGTCTCGTACAACCCGAATGTGTGGACAGGGGTGAAATTAGAAAGCAGTTTACAATCGTGTCCGTAAAGTTGAGGTCTCCCAGTCACGATTCGGTTCTTGCGATAATCAATTCATTCATAAATAGTGAAAAAAAATTGTAAGACTGCTGCCAAGGCATTGCTATATGATACGAGTGCATGTCAGCTTTCTAAGACACTGGATAATCTCAGTAATACTGTTCATAATTCCATTATGAGTACAGTATTTTTTCTTATTTTGGTGTAGTGGAAAAAAATATTAGCACTGCAGAAGCAATTCTGATAACTTCACATTTTTAAAAAGAATTATTATTTCTTTCAACATGAAACAAAATCCAGCATCACAAAAACTTATCGAAATAAAATACCCAGTCAGGCAGAATATCTACAAAATACCAGAGATTTAATGACATAAAATGAAAAGAATTTCAATGCGTTATTTTTTTGGAGATCACAGGTGGTACAAATATTTTTCCTATTTACGTTCCTCCCTAGTTTCCAATGCCGATACCTTTACAACTGTCCAAATTATTCGAGATCAAATATCAAAGAATGGTAGGAATATATCATGGTGCAATATGGTGCCACAAAACAAATTGATTTTATATTACTATCATATACAAATACAAAATTGAGTTTAAGTGGTCGAACACTGGGACCGGGAGGCCCTTCAGTTTCAAGAGGTTGAATGGCAAGACAGAAGAATGGATATAGAGTAGAAGGCTAAAAATAAGGATGGGGGAGGTTAAGGGCCAATAGATGCTGGGAAGACGTTTCAACTATAACTGCAGTGCACCCAGCGAGGTAACACAGTACTGACAGAACTAACCTCTTAGTGTACGCGACCCGTCAAAAATAACTGCAAAATTTTTAAATACATATTCCCACAAACACATTCAACCCTTCCCAACCTTCTCTCGTTTCCTGACTACAACTCGTCTCACCAGGGTATGACTACTCTCTCTCTCTTCCCTCCTGAGGGACGGTGAGAAACCAAAAATTTATAAATCTGGCAATGATACTAAACATGACTGGAAAGAAATATATATACAGTATATATATAGATCAGATTATATATCAGTTTAGCGAGATCGGTGTTACTACGTGGACATGAGTTATGGTATAACAATGAAACAATCTCCAATAGATCTAGTAGATTTGAGAACAAAGCCCTCAGAAGGATATCGAGAGTTAAATGGCAGGACAGGATTAGAAATGAAACTATTAAGAGATAACTCAAGTGCCAAATGTGGATGAGATCATGGTGGGGGGTAGATGGGGATGGTATGGGTATACCCTTCACAATCCCCAAGAGAGATTAGTTCAATAAACGTTCAGCTTGGCTCCACAAGGCACTAGAAGAGTTGGAAGACCCAGGCCTACATGGCTGAGGACTATGAAGCGCAAAGTAGGAGATGACGAATGGAGAAGTATTGAATTAAAAGCTCAAGATAGAGACGAGTGGCGAAATCTAACCGAGGCCCTTTGCGTCAATAGGCATAGGAGGAAATGATATACATGTGTGTGGTTTACTACTCGCTTTCACCAGATAACTTTACACAAGTCAAAATGACCTCTTATCTTATCGATTCCTAAATTATTTAGATACGCTTATCATTTTATGCCTCGAATCCAAATGATGAAATTGGCTCTTCCTTGAAGTCATATTTGGAGCCAAGTTTTGAGGTATGGAACGTATAAAAATGTTAGGAAATTTAGACGCTACAAAACACACACACACACACACACACATATATATATATATATATATATATATATATATATATATATATATATATATATATATATATATATATATATATATGTATATGTATATAAATAAAATAACCCTCAATGTATGAAAAATTTAATTTATTTAGCTTTCGAAGGGACCATCTCCCTTCCTCTTCAGAAGAGGAAGGGAGATGGTCCC
Source organism: Palaemon carinicauda (assembly GCF_036898095.1). NCBI lineage: Eukaryota > Metazoa > Arthropoda > Malacostraca > Decapoda > Palaemonidae > Palaemon > Palaemon carinicauda. The sequence continues at coordinate 165,510,987 of NC_090728.1, read as the reverse complement.
TTCGAAAGCTAAATAAATTTAATTTTTCATACATTGTGGGTTATTTTATTTATCATAAATACACGGAAAATTGTGCATATTAATGTGTATATATATATATATATATATATATATAGATATATATATATATATATATATATATATATATATATATATATATATATATGTATGTATATTACGTTTAAGCGCAAGAATCTTCGTAATACGGAGTAGTTGGCTTAAGTAATGCAAATGACACACCATTATGTAATACTGCCTTCTGCGCCTTGCGAACCATCTTGATACTGCCATAAAGACATCAGATGACAGGGCATCAAGTTACCGTTTTAGAGATAAATGGCGCAGGATGACAGACGAGGATGAGGGACGGGAGGTATGAGAAAATGAATTTGCTTTCACATAAGATGATAAACAAACGTAAGTGGAAATATACTTCAGGGAAATTCTATATTTCTGCCTTCAGGTTCTATGAAAAAAAAATAAAATAAAAAAAAACTGGAATAATGTCATAATAGAGGACTGCAATTTTCTTTTATGTTGAAAAAAAAACTTGAATAATGTCATAATAGAAGACTATCATTTTCTTTGATGTTTGAATGGGTTAGAAAATTAGCAGACGGGAAGGTCCCATGCCAGCTTCTCGCTCTCCTTATGGACGTCGTTTCGATTTTTTTTAATCTAATAAAAGATGCTTCCTCCCTATTTTCGATCTCCTGATGTACTTTACTTAGTTTACTTTGCCATACTCACTGGCCGTGGCTATATTCTACCTTCAGATCCAGTTTCACTCTCAGAACCAGACGACTGGCTCCATGTTAGATCTCTCTAACAAACCAATAAAAAACCTAACAAACAAACCAATAAAAAAACCTAACAAACAAACCAATAAAAAACCTAACAAACAAACCAATAAAAAAACCTAACAAACAAACCAATAAAAAAACCTAACAAACAAACCAATAAAAAAAACTAACAAACAAACCAATAAAAAACCTAACAAACAAACCAATAAAAAAACCTAACAAACAAACCAATAAAAAACCTAACAAACAAACCAATAAAAAAACCTAACAAACAAACCAATAAAAAACCTAACAAACAAACCAATAAAGAAAACACATCAATGGTAAGAAATTAATATAATCATCAAGCATAAAATTCAATTAACCTTTATCAGCTTCCTTAAACGAGAGAGAGAGAGAGAGAGAGAGAGAGAGAGAGAGAGAGAGAGAGAGAGAGAGAGAGAGAGAGAGAGAGAGAGAGAGAGAACTAAACACTAGTGGCTAAACCTATCACTCATTAAAGATGACAAGACGTTACGTGCATAGATATAACCACCCCAGCTAAGCACTCTAAAGTCAACCAACCTCACCTTCGCACGAGGGAGAGAGAGAGAGAGAGAGAGAGAGAGAGAGAGAGAGAGAGAGAGAGAGAGAGAGAGAGAGAGAGAGAGAGAGAATCCACTCATCTCATTCACGAAGACACAAAAAAAAAAAAATTAATCAGATTCTAGTTTTTTTCAGGTCACTAATAATATATGAAAGGAAGAGAAGATTAAAAAGGATGATCAGATTGAAAAAGGAAGAGAAAGAAGACTAGAAAGAAAGATTAGAAATGAAGAGAAAATCAGAGAGGGAGAAAGGAACGAACAAAAGAACAAACGACATTCGAACGCAGTAATCTGTGCACACGAGATGGAATAAAACACAATGCTTCGCAGCACCAAAAAAAAAAAAAATTAAATGGCTGATGGAAGGTCGTAAACACGCACACAAATCTCAAACATTACTATAAAAACGATTCTTGCGAGGATTGTAAGAACAATCTTTTCCATGTTAATTTATCAACGAAAAGCCAGCTACATCTTACTACTATAACTCTCCTTCTACGTTAATTAAAATAAAGTAATAATTATTATTAAAATTAATATGGAAATTATTAGTTTTATTAATATTCCTAAAACACTACTTGAGGGCCAAATACCATTGACAAGAAATAAGTTTTAATAAGAGATGATAAAACACATGAATAAAATATATGAGTAAATTAATAAAACATTAAATAACCCACCAAACAAGAAATAATCTATTTAATGCATCATAAAATAATTATCGAAAGGAAAAGTACAATGGTTTGGTCGATATCAATATTTAGATAAATTATGAAATAATGTGAATTTTTCAATTTGATTTTGTGAATCATTTAAGGAAATAGATTTATGAGAATCATTCCATTTCATTTTGTGAGGAATTTGTCAAGTTACACAAAGGATAATATATATTGATATACGAAGAAAAAGGCTAATCAGATTATACAGCCTATCATATATTGTTTCCGTGGAATAAGAAATTAACTTGAATAAAATTGAAAAGCTCCAAGGATAATTACACCTCCTGGTAGTCCACAAAGTATGATGTTGGGGAAAAAAAAAAAAAAAAAAAAAAAAAAAAAAAACTATTGGGTCTGCCCCAATCTTTTCACCTCCCTCTGTGCTTCATTTTAACACATTCCCCTCCAATCCTACCAACATCCTAATTCCCCCCCTCCCCTCCCCCCCATCCTATCTCCCTTTACTATACCTGCAGCTGTTCTAAAACAAACTTTGAACCTTGAATCGAAATCAATAAAATGATCGACAACCAGGTTCAAAACCTCGCGAGGAATTACAATGAACTTGTCCCACACGGATGGCGCCGATCGAATTACTATTGATGACGTCACAGTTAGAAATGTCACCCTTATAACTAAAACATCCCTAAGGCGCACTTAACTTTCAATTGCCTATATGGGTTCAAATATTCACGTGACTGTACTTGAATCAAAATAACTTGCATATTTCACATTATTTTGTCTATCAAAAAAGGTAGCAACATTATTTTTGAAGATCGATAATAACAGCGTTTTTTTATAGGTATAAAAATAGGATAAACTGGGTTCAAGAGCAAATTATTACTTATTACCCCTATCATTAACCATTGACAATATCGTATAATAATCAAAACACAAAAATGAGAGAGAGAGAGAGAGAGAGAGAGAGAGAGAGAGAGAGAGAGAGAGAGAGAGAGAGAGAGAGAGAGAGAGAGAGAGAGAGAGAGAGAGATTGGGTTATTTATTCCCATTTTAATTAACCATTGAAAATACATCACCAATGTGTAATAAAGGATAAAAATGAGAGAGAGAGAGAGAGAGAGAGAGAGAGAGAGAGAGAGAGAGACGTAATACCACACACAAAACACGCATCACCTAACATACATGTAATATAACATACGCAAAAAAATATACATATACAAATATAAACGTGTATAAACACACGCTGAAGAGGAGACCTCTCAAACACACTAATGATGCAACGGACTGACTCTATTTAAGTAAAACCTGAAACTCTCAAATGAGAAAGGTGTGCGTGCGTTCGTTAATCATCGGCACGTGACAAGATGAAGCTGAAATGATGTCAAGAAAACATATGCTAATGGCATCCCCAAATAGACTGGCGGGGTTAAAAACAGCCTTCACAGGAATTGGCACGGCTATGGCATACGTTATGAAACAATGGTTATGGCGAGAGTATTAACATCAGGTGTGTGCTTATATATATATATATATATATATATATATATATATATATATATATATATATATATATATATATATATATATAGTGTATATAACATATACATTATATATATATATATATATATATATATATATATATATATATATATATATATATATATATATATATATATATATGAAATCACAAGGCCTTTTTATTTCCAAACAGTCTATGTGACCTTAACTAATATAAGCGGAAAAGTACAATGACATCAATAACCTTTTACAAGGATCAATATTAACGCTGCTTAATTCTTTGACTATCAATGTATGCTCATTTTGATTATCCATCAAATGCAATTTGTTTGTATGGAACATGTTAACGATGATGAATCAAGGTGGTTATAATAAGCACTCTTTTAACGTAAAGTATTAAACAGAGGGCTTTGCGGTTGGCCCGGTTAGTGGAATGTATTACACACTGGGAGAATGACTGATTGAATATAGGTTATCTATATTATTAAGGAGAGGAGGAATTCGTCAGAATAATGCTCAATATTTATTTCATTTCAAATAAAAATATATTGGGTGAGGAGTTAGATTAGCTCTTATGTGGCGTATGTGCTTATTATTAAAAAATTACGTGATTGCCACTCTCTCTCTCTCTCTCTCTCTCTCTCTCTCTCTCTCTCTCTCTCTCTCTCTCTCTCTCTCTCTCTCTCTCTCTCTCTCTCTATGGGGTTACACATATTGACACACCCACACAAACACACACGTGTATATATATATATATATATATATATATATATATATATATATATATATATATATATATATACACACACACACACACTAACATTTAAAGAATTACGGCATTGCTTTTTTTTCGAGAAGCCATTGAGCCACTCAAGGAAAAAATGACTGGGCGTGGAAAAACATTAAAACACAAATAAACGAAATATAAGCAACAGGAAGAACTTAAAGACATCAAGCAAGACAACCCCCTTTCTTATCGTCATGCTATTCTTATTGTATGTTGTGAAAATCCTTCCAATAACGAGTCAAACAAACGTTCACTAGTCCAAGTTTGTTTCACCAGAATGATAAAGCACGGACATTTAATCGGTTGTATAAACGTATAATCATGAAGGGCATGTTTTTAATGGGTCAATAGCCTTGGGAACATTTGAACCATTCTTATCAGACATCATAAGTGTAGTGACGTCATTGGGTTCCACTTGGCAATGATAGAAGATTCGCAATCAGAAATCAACACGTAGGAGTGACGGTGTTAGTCTCGTGAAATGTATACTCACAGGAAAGGAAATTCTTTACAATAATAAGCATTGCATAGTTCAGGACTTTCAAGAAATGAAAAATAAAAGATATTTCAAATAAAAAGAAAGTTGACCGCAAATGTTTTAATAATTCAGTTACACGAAATTATTGCAACATCACGGTTTCAACTACAAAATAAAAAAAAAATAATTCAGTTACACGAAATTATTGCAACATCACGGTTTCAGCTACAAAATCACAAAAGTTAAAAATAGTTTAGTAATATGAAATTACTGCAAAATCACGGTTTCAACTACAAAATGGAAAAAAAAATAATTCAGTTACAAGAAATTGTTGCAAAATCTCGGTGTTAACTACAAAATAAAAAAATAATTCAGTTACCCGAAATTATTGCAAAATCACGGTTTCAACTACAAAAAAAAAAATATAAAAGTATTAGTAACATCTACAAAATAACACAGGTCTGTTGCAATTCAACCATGAATGACTTATCCCATAAACACTTAATTCGATGACTTGAATTCGCGACCACCATTCAACTCTCTCATATTTGTGGATTGCTTATCACCGTGATTTTAAGGGCAAGGCCTGAGAGAGAGAGAGAGAGAGAGAGAGAGAGAGAGAGAGAGAGAGAGAGAGAGAATCTTAATACTGACAATAGGCAATAAAACTTGTTGACCATGAAAGAACAGCGAAGTCATTTCATACATATACATACATCAACTAATTATAGCAATAGTGGAGATTAATAGGAAGTAGTGGCGAGTGATAGACGAGATAATAAAAAAGATAGCCAAATATTAAGAAATTTACTTCAGAACGCCAACCAAATTCGTGATTCGTGACATATTTTCGTTCACTAAAATAGTACTTACATAGCAATTACCTCTGTCATATAAATATTAAGGCAATTAATCCGGTAAAGTTATTACTTTTCAAGTCATGCAAATGAAACCAGGAATGATTCAACTCTCCCAAAGGAAACAACTACTGTATATCCTATATGGGTTTTCTTTTATCTGGCTATAATTATAAGAGCCGACAGGAAATGTAACCGAGGCTCTTAGCGTCAATAGGCGTAGGAGATGATGTTGAAGATAACAATAAGGCAATTTTCCCTAAATTGTAGAGGTTTCTCTAAATTGCATAGGTTTCCCTAAATTGTAGAGGTTTCTCTAAATTGCAAAGGTTTCCCTAAATTGTAGAGGTTTCTCTAAATTGCAGAGGTTTCCCTAAATTGTAGAGGTTTCTCTAAATTGCATAGGTTTCCCTAAATTGTAGAGGTTTCTCTAAATTGCAAAGGTTTCCCTAAATTGTAGAGGTTTCTCTAAATTGCATAGGTTTCCCTAAATTGTAGAGGTTTCTCTAAATTGCAAAGGTTTCCCTAAATTGTAGAGGTTTCTCTAAATTGCAGAGGTTTCCCTAAATTGCAGAGGTTACAGGTCTCTAGGGTTAAAGGAGGTGGAAAGTGTTTCACTGCTCGAATTTGAAAGGTACAAAAAGTTGATATTTTAATATTAATATAAAAGAAAAACAACCCTTCAAGCAATTAAGAATCTATTTTACCAGATAAACATTATGAAATGTTGTTTATTTCTCAATCGAGCTGTTCACAATACTAAGGGTCTCCAGAGCTATAAGTTTTATTTTCCATTGCTTCAGTGGCTTCTAAAAACATTCTTCTTTTCATATTAAAGACACTTGGATATATATACACTACAAGACTATTTAGATTTCGTTTATAAATCGCCGCAATAAGAGCGTTTGGAAAATGCCAATTTTCAAACACGTTTTTCTTGTGATTTCAATCTTTCCTAGATCGGTCCCTGGAGACCCCTAGTATTACGAATGCCTCAATTATGAATGCAGTATTGGTGTTGTACTCACCTCAGCCCAGAAACAGACGATGAGTGATCCAGCGGTGAGGATAATTGGGTAGAAAGAACTCATGAAAGATGCTGCTAGGGTCAAGTCAGCATTGGCCTGGGGAAAAAAAAAAACAATACTTAACTCTGGCATGAAAATTATAAAAAGAACAGGAACAAAATTTAACTCTGGCCTGAAAGAACAGTAACTTGAATTAACTAACCTGAAATTTGCCCAAAAAAATAATAAAAATAAATAATTAAATTAATTAATAAATCTACCTCAATAATCACCTTTTATTGCCGGATATTTCTCAAAATGCTTCCTAATGATTACACAATTCTTTATAAATTACACCCTCGATGCCCTCTACTTCTAACCTGGCAATATAACTAACCTAACCTAACCTATAGTTTGAAATTAACAAAGGGGATGGGAGATAATAACTAAAAAATTAACAACACACTAATATATGAGAGATTGTTATCCTCTCAATTAATAACTATGTAATAAGCAAAATCGTGATTGCCAAAAGAAGAGACGTTAATTCTCTCACTTTACAGTAGCTCCAGGTGTGATAATACCTATCAAGGACTATTTTTATACCGGCGTACCTGACTCTACCGAGTGAGAAGCCAAAGACAAACGCTGCCAAGAATTGCACAAGTGTATATCCGACAGTAACAATGAATAGTTAGTGGATTTAAGCAATTAACTTTAGCTAAATTACAAATCTGTGGGAAATCTTAATAACTGTTAAAGGCTAAGGATGAATGACACAAGAAATGGTGCAGGATTAACTTTGTAAAGAAGTAGGAATAAATTTAAACATGTCAACCTCAGAGGCAGTACAGTATAAATAAATATCCTCCACTTACAGGCGACGAGAAATAGGCGCCTCTCAGAGTGGCGGCAATAAAGGTAATGACGTAGAGCAGTTTTTGGTTGGTGACCCTACACGCCCTTCGGAGATTGGGCGTCTTTTGACGGCTGTACTCAGCCCGGATGCATACCACCAGCTGAGCTAAACTCACGGCGGCAATCAGGTAAAACACGGTGGCGAAGGAGATGAAATACGCCATGTTAGGGTCACGGCAGGTGTCTCCTTCGTACTGTACCTGTGTGCAATTAAAAACGTCATATTATTGGATATCAGAATGAATTAGTTTAAGTGACACTTCACGTCCTCTTCACAATTAAACATGCTTATTTGAACTACTGTCATCTTGTCTGGAAAAAAACGTAGGCACTGCTTTACTTTCAACCTTTAAAAATATATTGACCAAAAACCTGAATAACGAAACATCAAATTTTAACTCGACAGAACAGACGATGCCTCACAGGTCCGTATTCAATTTTCATTAATTACCTTGTCAAATTAAAATGGCAATAATAAATGACAAAAAAATGCAAATATCGAAAGACAGGTTATTTTCGCTAAACAAATTTACACAAATTAGCATAAACGGAAAGATATGCTTTCATGCAATTAAAAAAAATATATATTTTACCTACACCACAAATCTAAGGGAATACTTGTCATTAGAGTAACAAATTTTGGCTTCTTTCAAAGTCCCAAAAACCTTCAAATTTGAATCTCGTAAAGCTTTAGTAAAAAAATGATCTTTGGACTTACAAGACAAAAACAAGTGCCATTGAGGCACTCGCCCCTGCCCGAGCAGTTGGCCTGGCAGGTGTAATTGGTCATCCTCCGGTAAATATCTCTGATGGAGGAATAAAGGGCTTTGCTCAAGGTCTCTCCGGCCAACCTAGCTAAGGAGCTGTTGCCATCATCATCTGTGGGCGACGACGAAGCAGCTGGTGTGGATTGAGAAACGGGTGGCTGGGTGGAGGTGAAGAAGGGCAGGGCAGGAGAGCTCGAAGGTCCATACTGCAGGCTGTTGGGCGATGAGAACGCTGACGGCGACGTGAAAGGAGGCGAAGACGAACCTATGCGGAAGTCCCCGCTGGGTCCAGGTCCGGTTACCATACCGAAGACTTCGTCACTTCCACGACGGTGACACACCACCAAAACACCGTCTCTCCACCAATTCGCATATATGCACTGCTGACGCTGCGGCTACTCCTACTGCCACTTCTTCGGATGCCTAACCCGCCGACGCCTCCACTGATGCTGTCAACAAATTCATCTGAAACGAAAAATAAATAAAAACATGAGATGGCAACCAGTTTATCCAATTAAAATGGAAATACTTAGATTTTAAGATTCTTTTGAAAAATAAAACTGAAAAAAAGGTCTTCCGAAATAACATCTCATCCTAAAAATAAGAAGTACTTTTTCCAAAATTACATACTCGTATCACCTTAAAATTCTATTCAATTGCTGCCAATTACAAGGCCTATCCTTATTAAAATTCTATTTACCTATATATATTTTCTTTTACAAATTCATAACATCAAACAAATCGTTACGAAATTTCTATTCGAACTTTGACCTTTACGTATCTCCCAAACTCAACTGTGCGTGTTGAAATTCTTAGTGAATTACACTTGCCAAATAGGAAATGTATTGTATAGAGATAAAAGTTTTGGCCAAATTTATTTTCCCCTTTGAATTCTGACTTCTAGATATAACATTGAACTTCAGCCTACTATGAAATTCGGTTTTATCAGTAAAATAAGTATACATACGTAGCATGAAATCTACTGTACCTCTTGTACTTCAAAAGTTATTGGCCAAGGTGAAATTTGTATTTAACAATTGACACTAAGAGTAAAAAAGATACTGTATTCTATCATCCAAAAGGCATTAAGATCAGCGATGTCCAATTATTTCCAAATGATCTTCCGAATCTTCATAATCGGGTAGTTGAATCAGTAGAACTTCAAATGTTCAAAGTTGCGGAAAATGTTTTTATATTGAACAGACTGACCTAAGTCTTTTTTATAGTTATATATGAATTATCTGTTTTAATGTTAATGATGTTTTTTTAATATTTTATTCTAATTTTTAATTACTCCTTATATCGTTTGTTTATTTCCTTGTTTCCTTTCCTCAATGGGCAATTTTTCCATGTTGGAGCCCTTGGGCTTATATCATCTTGCTTGGCTAGTAATAATAATAATAATAATAATAATAATAATAATAATAATAATTAAATGAAGAAAGAAAAACAAATATAACACCCAAAAATAAACAAAATATGTCTTCTATTTAGAAATTTTTATAAATGGAAGATTCCCAATTAAATCCATTTTGTTATGCTGAAAATAGTTCGCGATATATTACTTTAAAATTTCTACCCTAAAAAAATAAACTCACTTGAAGCGCTATTTAAACTCTTACACCTTACGCGAAACTTTTCCAAATGTAGGAATTTTATTTTGAAAAAGCGAGAACCTTCTTCTCGTATATTTTCTGATATTTAACGTCACTGAATTCGGGCAACCTTGGTAAAGAGGCCCAGATCCGAAGGATTTTAAATACTGTCACATCAGCTTGACATTACTAAACGATGTTTTGGGTAAAGTCCGAAAAATGAATTTAACCTTCTACCCAACACAAGGGAACAAATGGCGCCGTCTGTGGCATCCGGAGAGAGAGAGAGAGAGAGAGAGAGAGAGAGAGAGAGAGAGTCACTTGCCACATAAAACGTACGTAGACAATTTATAACACGAAATTAATCTATTAATATTATAAAAGAATATCGTTTAATAGCATACATACTACGCATACATTAGTATGAAATGCAGGTAGACTATTTAGAAACCGAAATTAACCTTTTCACATAAAAAGTATCGTTTAATAGCATATATACCACATATTCATTAGTAATCACTATTTGATATATCAACATAATGTATACCTCGAACATAAAATTCTTAAGGCACAAATCGTATAGAAAGAATAAAAAATAAACCATAACCGCTAAACTGGCCTACATTAGAACACGACAAAACTCAATCTTTTAATACAAATTCCTCGTCTAACGAGACCTTCGGGAATGTGAATGTCCCCGAGACCGAATATTAAGACGTCCTCGTGTATCAGGAAATATCGACTTCCGGGCATAACATATTCTTTAAAACTTATGCAATGCTTCCGTTTAATTGACTTATGAATTATCTAGTTGGAGGGACGGGATTGGATTTGAATCATTCATTATTATCTTTTTAAACATAGTATGATCATGAGCGCCTTTTAGTCTTTGTGAGCTTTTATAAGTCTTTGTGAGCTTTTATAAAGACATATACATTGCCAATGTTCATAGCGAATTCGTGAACTAGAAAACTGACAAGGCGTTTCCATATGCCGTGAAGAGTTATGGTAACATTGTCAAGAATCTGTAAGTAATGTTTATCAATTTAGGATATGAGTAAACACATCATAATTTAGTCCTCGCTATGTATCGAGTAGACATCACTACGATTGTATACTTATCCAATTATTTGTCTTTCTTACACTTGAGAAATACTCTCTTTCTCACTCATATTCTATTATTTACCTATGAATCAGTTTTTAACAAATTCATACCACATCTCTCTCTCTCTCTCTCTCTCTCTCTCTCTCCCCCCCCCCTCTCTCTCTCTCTCTCTCTCTCTCTCTCTCTCTCTCTCTCTCTACCAATACATTAGATGTAGCTTCCTCACATTAGTAGAATAATCTAATCAGCCTTCGGCATCTGAGGAAAGGAGGCCAGTGTGCACAGACCGACCAAGCGAGGGTTGCAGATACAAAAACGTGAACATGGCAATGATTTTGTTGCTACACAACACCCGTGGCAGCGCATAGTCTGGCTTGCGTCCTAAAAATGCCTCGGAGTTACCTTGATCAAGGCGCCGTAAGAGCAGACTGTGGGCCACACGATAATTTCCTTTATGTACAGAGGCCAGAGGGGAGGAAATCCTCAATTCTTTACGTGTCCAAAGACGTTAGTTTGAGGAAAAGGAAATGAAGCGAGGATAAATCCCGAAGTGAACGATATGGTCGTAAAGTGAAATATGAAAATAGATTAAGTAGCGAGAAATTCCGGATGGTTATTAATTTAAAGGTGAGTATGCGTTTAAAAATATACTCGAGCAATCTGCCACTTCAACGAGGCAACATTCGAAGAAGGTCCTCCGTCAGTATATAATATAGAAGCTTGGGCGAATTTCAATCGATGGTATTCTCACAAAAAATAGATTGCGCAAATCAAAAAAGAAAAGTTTTCAAACCCTTTGAAGCCAAGAGCAATACGTGAAAGAGAGAGAGAGAGAGAGAGAGAGAGAGAGAGAGAGAGAAAGAGAGAGGCCAGGGAGGTCGTTGACCTCTAGAAATTCCCTGGAAACTATCATCCGCATGGAATAATGTACACCGCCGTCCGGTTTCCCATTTCACAATGTTTATATATATCACACATATTCTCCCAACAGACAATTCTTTTCTTTTAGTCTACTTTACGTATAGATATAATAATGTTATTTGACTAAAATTGCTATGCCCTTCTGTAAACAAAATATTACAATGATGCGTATGGAAAATGACGAAGGCAACTATAGCAACGGTAAAGGGTTAAAGGTCACTCATGAATAGCAGAGGCAAGGAACAGTGTCGATGCCCTGGCAGAACAATGTCCTATAGACTGGCCATTTAAACATATGATCAGCTTCAAAGGCCTCGCCTCCAACCAAGGTAGGACCGAGGAGGGACAGACAATGGCGACTGATGACTCAGCAGGTAGACCTAATAGCTCTCCCATACCCCCCTTTCTTAGCTCACAAGGAGAGTGAGGTTGCAGTCACTACTAGAAATTATCGAGCTTGAGCGTCACTTGAACCCCAGTCCAGCAGATCGCCAGGCAGGGATGTTTCAACAAGCTACCATAACCCTAAATAAGCTTTCAGTTATTGGTACTATACTAAGGAATACTCTTTCCATTTGATTATAATCTTAAATTCTCTTTTCAACTATTGAATTTCAATACCTACAAGTGGTAAGGATAAAGTATATCTTAATACTGCCATAGAATTCAAAGACTAGTTTTGGACATAACCCAATTTCAAGTTATTCTAGCAGTAACGATAAAAGAATTGAAAAGCGAAATCAAACGAAACATTTCCCAATAAAAAATAACACACAAGAGGGCCTTTACTAACCCAAAGAGGATAAATAACTTATTAATTGATTTTACAAAAGCTAATGAGTACAAGTTATTGAACTACATGTATTTATTTAAGGAAATAAACTGCTTTTATGTTAACTTAAAAGAATACAAATGAACACCTCACTCAATACTTGAGTGGATTATTTTTTATTTGAAGCTCGACGTCTCTTATTAAAACAATGAACACAAAGGTAAGGACTAAAAAACGACCCCAAATTACAAGGAAAAGGAAAAAGATACGTTGATCGTTTTTGTTATTAAGACAAATCTTGTAACAAAAGGGACGAGGGGAGTTGGGAAGAATTTGCGTCTGTTTGGTAATGAAACTGCTAAATCAAAATGTACCGCAAACACTTTACTCCTTAAGGGAAGAAATTCTTCTTGGAAAAAGGACCAGGGAGATCTCGGACCACAAAGGATGTTTGGATACTGTCATTCAGTGTTTCTCCATACTGCCTCCGCGAAATTTGGTTCATATTCAAAACTTAATTCTACTTCACGTATACAGTTATACAAAATTTATTCAATCATGCCGAATTAATAGACTATTTTTCTCTTAAAACGCGTTCAATCTTTAAAAATAAGAACCTCTAGATATAAATATAGTAATGCTCCATTCTGTTGATTTACTTGAAGTTATACACGATTAGTGTATAACATTTGTTACTCATGAATACATTAAACAGTACAACCATCCCTATAAAAGAAAAAAAGTTGAAGGAAGAGAAGAAAAAGAAAAGGGTCATTGCCCTCCAATGACTAAGTACTCTAAAAACAGAAGATAAGTGCCGAGGGTATCACCTTCCTTGAAATGGCCATTCGAGTGTTATCTCTCTCTCTCTCTCTCTCTCTCTCTCTCTCTCTCTCTCTCTCTCCAACATGATCCAAAATATATGTCTGAAGGTGATAGCATCGAATAGGTAAACTTATAACTTATTCGGAGCAAAAAAAAAAAAAGAAAAGAAAAGAAATATAACTATATATCCCTCTTGCCACGATCCATCCACAGAACCTTTTCATGCAACGGAAGGCCACACTAAACTGCTCTTCCACAGTCAAGAACAGAACATAAATAAATAAAACGCTCAAGGGCGGGGGGGGGTTTCCATAAAGAGGCCATTCGTCACGATATACACGCTATATTTCACCGTACTCTTAACATATTATTATCGAAATTAAGGGAGTTTTGTGTCTCGGTCATAAAACTTTATTATGAAGTTTTCGTTATTGTATATTCGTTGAAAAAATAAAAGAAGTTGTAGAAATTGATTCTGAAGAAGAAGAAGAAGAAGAAGAAGAAGAAGAAGAAGAAGAAGAAGAAGAAGAAGAAGAAGAAGAAGAAGAAATATTGAGCTGAGTTTAAGCAATATTCCAGAGATCTGTTGCATGTTAACTGTTGTCGTTATTAAGATGATGAGCAAAGACGTGGGATTGTCAAAATTTGTAAATAAGTTCTGGACAAGATTATATGAACAAACAACTATCATAACAGCAACAATAACAACATTCTTGTCAGCTGGATTTGTTTGCCTATTTCTAAAATAAAACCTCATATGATTTATTTTCACCAATCTCTAAACACTAAAATCGACCAGAATGCCTTAAAGGGATCACGTGCCAAATGCCAACCACCAGCCTCTAAGATTAGATAAAATATAGATAGATTTATCAAAGTCTTATTTTGATAAACTACTTTATTCTGTACCTATTTATTCTCCCGATGCTACTGCTACTTTGTTTCAAATTTTGTTCCAATGGTTTCTTAGCAAGACTTTCGACATCTCCATATTAACTGCCTTGCACAAGCATAACACCTGAGAAATATTACCGAGCGCTCTCTTAAGATAAAGACGACTGGCGAAATCTAACCGAGGCCCTTTGCGTCAATAGGCATTAGAGATGATGAAGTTCTCTCTCTCTCTCTCTCTCTCTCTCTCTCTCTCTCTCTCTCTCTCAATTCAATGTCAATACGAGAGAAAATCTTATGAGAGGAAAGGGGTGTCCACATTATCCCAGCATAGGTGGGATGGCGAAGATAAGGTTAAAATTTAATGTACGATACAAAATTCTTTTTGATATAAAAGGCATCACAAATATACTATCATACATTACACTCCAAACGAGAATAACAACCACTCACCATCAATTTTTACGCACAAAATCATTAAAATTGTACAATTTTGGTAAAAAGAGGACACGAAGAAAGGAGAAAAAACAACGTGAATCCCTCGTTTTATCTTCAACGAAAATAGACGAGGGAAGTGACGAGGAAGAAAACGAAATCAGTCCCACATAGCTTTCGACCATTCTTCTTAAAACACAAAGGCCGTGTTAACCGTCCTATCTAGCATATTCCGTGCCATGCCTCCATAACACACTTTCACTTATGGTGGGAAGACTCGAGCAGATTGCAGTATCATGTTGCACTTGAACACAGGCATTGGTCAACCTCACTCTCAACTATTCTAAGTGCTACGCCACACTTCGGAAGATTTCCTCCAAGAAAGGAATAAATTCAACAGAAAAGATGAAAATCCAAGCCGTCCAGGGAATAACATTATTTGAAGTAGTAGTAAGTACTACAAAAACTACTAGCTGACAGAACAATATACATATACAATGTATGTATATATATATATATATATATATACACACACACACACATATATATATATATATATATACATATATATATGGACAAAATATGGACAATTGAAATTTATATATATATAAATATATATATATATATATATATATATATATATATATATATATGTGTGTGTGTGTGTGTGTGTGTGAGAGAGAGAGAGAGAGAGAGAGAGAGAGACGGGGATTACCTTGTTCAAGGCTTTTCCTGATTGGACTCTCAAATTACATATACTATAATCGAAAGCAATAATGTTAGTTTTAACTTAGTAAGCACATAGAAGTGCCAAGTCGAGTTAGGACTTCGCTCCATACCGGGGTTGCTGCAATAACCGGATGCATTGTCACTTGCTTTATCCGGATGCATTGTAACTTGGTTTATCCGGCAGGATATACAGCATGTCCAGTAACTTCCGCTTAAATATGTGTATTGCTCGACTTGTAAAGATAAAGGGAGGGCAAGGTAAAGTTATACGAGAATACTATTATAGCCGATATTTCAGTAATTATATATAATTCAGGTGGTACTCGTTTTTCATGAGTTTAAAGGTTTTAAAGGCCGCTCATGAAGGACAGAGGCAAGGGACAGTGACATTGCCCTATAGAGTAGGACAATGACCTAGAGACTGACCATATATACATATAATCAATGCCCGAGGCCCCTCTCCGACTAAGCTAGGGCCAAGGAGGGCCAGACAATGGCTGCTGATGACTCACCAGATAGACGTATGGGCTCCAAACACCGCATCCTTAGCTCACAAAGATGGCGAGATTGCAACGACCAAAGAAACTAACGAGTTTGACAGGGACTCGAACCCCAGTCTGGTGTTCACCAGTCAGGGACGTTACCATATCGGCCCTCACAACTCAGGTATATTTGGACTCAAGCTACGGCCGTGTTCATGCCCTATTTAATTCTGCTGATGTATAAAATTTTAGCGGTTACAAATTTGACTTGAAGTTACGAAGCCTTTGTGTAATGTACAATACTCACAGTGGGCGCATTTGGTTAATATACCTTAAAAAAAAAATTCGCCCAATCAATGGCCACAAGTTACTGCACTCTTTTGTGATACTGCCAACATTCATAGACAGACCAGTTAAGTCGGTGACGACGAATAGCAGGTTTTTTTTTTTTTTTTTTTTTTTTTTTTTTATATCGTAATGACGTTTTATTTGGATAAAAAAACCATCAAACTATCGTGATTTATTAAGTGCTATGCATTATCATTTGATCCCAGTGACAGTTAAAGTTGCGTGCTTCTCATTAGCAATTATAAATATTAAAGAAAACAGCCTGAGAACTGTTTCATCAGCTGGTCTCTAAGTGCTCGCCTTGAGGGGAAAATTGTGCTGCCAGGCTCCTATAGGTTTATACATCAGCCCTTAGATGAGCTTATTCAATAGCACTGTCTATTCAACTTCATTGAACGCCTTGGTCCCTTTGAATAATTGTCTCTGCTGAATAAAGAAAGCCCTGTTTGGAGGGGGCCATTTTTTTTTCGGACGGATGTTTGGCGATAGTTTCTTTATGGTATTCACTAAGACCAAAGTTATGTGGCATGTCAGTGATAAGGGCATTTACGATTTTGGGAAATAGCCTTTACTGGTAGGCTTTGGTGATTGAGAAGTTATCTTTTTACAGTATGTTTTATTAGGGATTCTAGCCTCAACATAAATGAGTATCTTTTTGCATAATTATATAATATAAAAGGGTTGTAGGTGGTAACATCTAGCTACTGAGTTAAATTTTATGTTATTCCTTTTTCGAACATTTCTAGCACGTAGATATCTCGTAGTGTCCGAAGATCACCAACATTTAGGTCAACTGATGCAATTGTAACAATCCATCATGTTTGAATTTATTTACTTTTGTTTGATTAGGCTAATGCTACTTTTCACTTCCAAACGTTTCCATGTAAACAAGACCAACGATGTTTCTTTTACTTTATCTGCCGCTTTATTTCCAGATCAGCGTTAATTACTTACTGTTGGATCTCCAATAATTCAGCTTAATTGTAATGTGATATTTGAATGGCAATCTCAAAATTTTCAATCTCCTTTTTTTCTGTGAAAAGCCTCCTCGCTAGTACAGTGGTAACGTGTTCGCCCAGCATTCACATGGCAGCAGATCAATCCTAA
>NC_090728.1:165485875-165488375 GCF_036898095.1 Palaemon carinicauda | reverse complement strand
TTCTAATACAGTCGTCTCACTTTATCAAAACAAGGTATTTGCTTGTAAAGACAAATCGAATATGCAGTGCGACTTAGTGAATGACATTTACAACTGAAAAAGATAGGGCAAGCAGGCCACTTTGTTCGAAAACGTGACCATAAAAAAGAAAAAAACTACACAATAATTAGGTCAATGACCTGATTTGCTTGTGTCATGAGAATATATAAACGTCAATATAATAATAATGAGTCCGGAATCAGACGCCTACAGCAACTCCATTGCAGCTAAGGGGAAATCAGAAAGTTACAATTATCTGCATCCTGCAATGTAAGTAGGGCAGGTAGCTTTGAAAACGCCTCTCAAACAAATCAATACTGGAATTAAATAATCCTATAAAAACAACAATACTGATAACCATTATCGACTAGTCTCAATTATGGGCATAATGTCTTTTCGTATATAAACAGTTCCATATTAAAAGGAAAAATGAATATCCCACTTAAACTAGACCTGTCAAACGAAACATTTCCTCGTTCCCAGTCCAAACAACGCAAAATATCTCCATTCACTCAGCCACACCAAGGCAACCTTTTCTCAATAATCACGCTTCTCCACACATGCTCTACATGTTAATGCATAAGAGTAAATCTGTTCGGTCGGAACGCCCTTAATATTGCTAAAGTAGATTATACAGCGGGGGAGGGGGGTTAGATTATACAGCGGGGGAGGGGGGGTTAGATTATACAGCGGGGGAAGGAGGGGGGGGAGAGTGGAGGGGGTACAAACAAATAGAAAAAGGCGGATATGCAGAATGTAGGAGGCAACTTAGGAAGCCTTCCAAACTCAAAACATTTTAAAAGTACCGTCTTTATCCGTTGTTGGAGAGAG
Source organism: Palaemon carinicauda (assembly GCF_036898095.1). Lineage (NCBI taxonomy): Eukaryota > Metazoa > Arthropoda > Malacostraca > Decapoda > Palaemonidae > Palaemon > Palaemon carinicauda. Next base: position 165,487,505 of record NC_090728.1, on the reverse strand, counting down.
AGAGAGAGAGAGAGAGAGAGAGAGAGAGAGAGAGAGAGACTTCTTTTCAGTTAGATTCTCAAGTCGTAATATTAGCTGGTGGTTTAACGAGACAATCAAACATCCTCTCTCTTTAGATATACAAACAAAACTGTACTAAGCATAAAAGGGCTACCTACATCATCAGATGATAAGTGTTAGGTACACGTGTACCTCTAAACAAATACAAATCAAACCACTAACTAACATCAATAAAGCCACAGAGTCACCATCTCATATAGAACTTTAGCTCTTTGTCAACAAACGAGAACAAACAGGCAAACTTTATACCATCGCAAAAGCCCTTAGTCTTCACACTGTACGTATATTGTTATATGGCACCTTTCATTCTCATTTCAAAATAATCACATCCCTGTCAGTGTATGAAAAATATAGGCCGCGTCAATACGCGGATCAAAACAATACACTTCCCATGAAATAAAAACAGATGTGTTGAACAATAACAAACCATTTAGCATCATTGCCAAAGCACAACAATGGAACTTTACTTCTTTGAACTCCCATTTATCATCCGCCAATCCGTGCTTTGTCTTTGCACGCATTAAAAGAGAGCAACTTTGCAATTTAGAAAATAAGAAGAATAATGAATTGCAACCAAGTATTTGGAAATAATGCCACTTGGCATCTTTGTAGTAAAAAAATAAGTTTCAAGAAATATGCCTAAGAAAGGAATTAGACAACGAAAATTTATGATTCTGACAAATACTATTATTGTATTTACTCTAATGGAAGTGATGATATTATAAAGCTGATCTCTCTGTGATCAACAGCTTCTGTTTTAGAAATGGAGATCAGGAGAGGAAAAGAGCTCTAAATTATAACTGCAATAAAAGTTTTATTGATATATAAATACACACACACACACACACACATATATATATATATATATATAATATATATATATATATATATATATATATATATATATAACCCAAACTGGCACGATAGCTAGCGATTTGCAACCAATTTATGTCATATAGATGCTACTATCATCTTTCTAAACGAAAGACATCTAACTAAGGGCTTCAGCATGAAAGCCTTCGGAAGATCTTAAGAGACCGGTAGTAGCCAAGGTTATGTAGTCCCCTACTACATGGAAAAGTTTACCGGCAAGATGTAAACGAGAAAGCTTATAAGAGTAGTCTGTTTATTCAGTCGTAATTGATCTGGGACCCTATTCTACCCACAAATAAGTCTTCCGCACATGGAACAGGGGAGTGGAGCTGCCCCTAACATGGGAAGTTATTATCTTCCCTCTGTTCTTAAAATATGTCATTTTAATTGTTCATTACTTTTCTTGTAGTTCATTTAATTCCTTATGTACTTTCCTCACTGGACTATTTTCCCTGTTGTAGCCCTTGGGCTTCTAACATCCTGATTTTCCAACTAGGGTTGTAGCATAGCTAATAATAACAATAATAATAATAATAATAATAATAATAATAATAGGATAACTATAGGTTAGGCTAACTGCAATATCATTAAGTTTATTGCAACCGGACAATCGTATAGAGATATCGGCAATTGGTCAGACTACAGCGCCAACGATCAACAACATTTTCACCAGAATTATATTTTTGTTGCTTAAAAA
>NC_090728.1:165455875-165483375 GCF_036898095.1 Palaemon carinicauda | reverse complement strand
AGGAAAATGAAATAAAATATACTCGAGGTAAAGAACGCAATAAAACATACACGAGGGAAAGAAAATAAAACAAACCCGAGGGAAAGAAAGCAATAAAACATACCCGAGGGAAAGAAAGCAATAAAACATACCCGAGGGAAAGAAAATAGAACACCCGAGGGAAAGAAAGCACTAAAACAAACCCAAAATAAAATAAAACACACACGAGGGAAAGAAAACAACAATATATACCCAAGGGAAAGAAAATAAAACACACCTAAGGTAACGAAAGCAATAAAACATACTTGAGGGAAAGAAAACAATAAAAGAAACGTCTCGATTATAAGAAAGACCAATTTAAGGGGAACTTCAATGTGTTCTTAGAACAACGAAAAGCGGTTGCATTCTCTTTACAGAGCAAGATATCTTTAAATGTCACAGTAGACTTCAAGACTGATTTAATGAAACTTGGCAAAGCTAAACAGAAGACAAAGCAATCCCCGTCCTTTGAGTGGGCACACGGACACCTGCCCTGGCTTCTTGGAAGTGAAAAAGAGGTTTCCCGTTTTTTTTTTTTTTTTTGGAGACCAACAGAAAATGCAAAGTCTATTATTATTGGGAACATATCTATTTGCAAAAGAAAAATGTTCACGTGAATGAAACGAGAGGCGAACAGGAGTTGTATTAGTAATGGTGCCTTCACCTCTTTACAAACAATAATGACATATCTGAAAGAAAATCCTTTATTTTTCTACTCGTTTTAATTATTCGGTCATTTCCTTTGTACTACATGAAGCTGTTTTACAAGAGCACAAACAAACAAAAACACACACGCACACACACATTATATATATATATATATATATATACAAATAAGCCATATATATTTTGATATATTAATGTCTGGATTCTCTTAACGACCTCGGGATCAGAGCCCCAGGCGAAATCTCACAAAGTATAATAACACTCAATAAATGTAATTCACGAGAAAATAAAGAATGTCAAACAAACCATGCAAAAGCTAAAATTTTGTCAAGGAAATACCTAATTTTGATTATATCAAAAATAAAAGCAAAATAATATGGCAAAATCATATGAGGGTAACGGAAAAAAAAAAACTTCGATGACAGTGGTAGTTGCAACAGACAAACACACCAAAATGGCTGTGATACTTACCATAATAATAATAATAATAATAATAATAATAATAATAATAATAATAATAATAATAATAATGAAAGATCGTTGTCTATATTAGTCTAAACGAAAACAAAAATTTCTGGTCTCTTTCCACCGAGTGAAAATAAAAGGATCAGCATTGCATGAATGTTTTCCAAGAACGTCCTTTCTCGAGCAATCTTTCCCTGCCTGTCCATAATTCCAATTCTTACCGTTTCCCATGAATTCACTGCGACCCCCCTCCTCACATCCGGGATCTTGAGTTTTCTCTCTCATTCCTTTCCTCTTGGCCACTAAGGCCAATCAAAGCCCCCCTCACGGAGTCTTGGCAGAGGCCAGAGGAAATTCTCGGCACAAGGATTCACAGTCGCCATGCCAAATTATTTTTTACTTTTTTTTTCTTCTTCTTCTTCTTCTTCTTCTTCTTCTTCTGAGAGAGAGAGAGAGAGAGAGAGAGAGAGAGAGAGAGAGAGTGAGAGAGAGAGAGAGAGAGAGAGAGAGAGAGAGAGAGAGAGAGAGAGAGAGAGAGAGAGAGAGAGAGAGAGAGTTTAGCCTATATCAAAACCAGAAAAGAAATACATAAATATTTATATTTCGTATCACGAGCGATTTCCTCCAACACTTTTGAAGCGAGATATTTTCAGTGCTAATATCAAGCAATGAATTCCTGATATAAAATTATAAGTTTCGGTGAATGGATGTCCATTAAAATTTACATTATAAAATTCCATTACGTTTATTAAAAATAACAGATTATCACATGGTTTGAAATTAAACTTCAACATTGAATTCAGAGGAATAGTGTAGATCACTTTAACCGCTTCCAAACCTATCCAAAAAACCTCAGTGGCTCTCACAAGGTTATTCACCTCGACATTCAGAACAAGGTCGAGTTAAAAAGAGCATCTAAAGGTGACCAAAACATCTTTTTCAGATTATCCCGCGAAGGTAACATTCAAGAAGACAAATATAGCTAACACACACTCCGGGCTAAGAAACGCTTATAAAACATTCCTGGTTCTATTTTAAGCAGATAACCTAATCAATATCGGACGGCATTTAAAGATGCCAGGTGATCACTCGCCAATGAAAACTTGATCTGAGAATTCTTGACAGGTGAAACAATAAATATTCATTCACAGACTAACCCACTTATTCATTTACACTCGCTGCTGAATTACTAGAATGGACGACGTATCAAACCTGCATATACGCAGTCATTTGTTTAGGAAAACTCATCCCTTTTTTTTTAACTGTTAAGAGAGGTGTGTGAAAGAGTGATGACAGTTAGCTAACTAACCATGGTAGGGAAGAGTTTAGAAAGTTAAGTATGAGAAATATAAAGTGTGGTTTTAAGCACAATTTTATTTATATAAAGGTACATTTTTCTTGTTATGGTCTTTAAAGTGAATTTAATACAATAATTACTTATTTTTTCATAGAGATATGAAATTTTATATATACTGTATTTTTTCTTACTTCATTTCTTTTTAATCTCTTACGGTTTACTTCTTTCTTTATTAGGTCCCTTTTCGTCGAAATCTCACTGCAGGATCCGTTTTCATATTTTTTCTTCACTGTGTTCACGTTGCCACACCCACAATACTACCTTACTTAATGCAGTTTCTAAACGAAAGTTTTAGAAACCACAAGACGACAGAACCGTAAGTAATTAATCCTAAGAGACCATAAATATACAAAATATGATTATTAAAAGACTTCTAATTTGTGACCTAATTTACAGAGTTGTATTCTTAACTAAGATGATCCTACAATTCCCCATTTTGTTAAGGCTTCCATATCATTGCTTCTAATCTGTATTTTTTTCGTCTACAATTTGGCCCTCCCTTCTCTCTTCACTCTTCTTTTTATTTCTTAGCTCTTCGCTGGGCAAGATAAGACCTTCCAGATCACTGTAAAAAAAATCCTTGAATCAAGTTGTTCGGAGGAAAACTGACAATAAGTCAAATGGCCTTAATAAACACTTACGTGTACGTCTACATGCAAGGACATAAACATTTAAGGATATTGTTGATCCTGAAGACATATATTTCTGTTCTTAGAAGTCGAACCACTATAAAAATAGTCATTCAGCCCTTTATCTTCTAAGTTCTCTTGTGTTTCTGGAGAATTATATATATATATATATATATATATATATATATATATATATATATATATATATATATATATATATATATATATACACAGAGGTTCCCAAAACTCCCAACAAATGGTAAACGTCGAAGTCTCTAAATACTGCTAACCTTGTCAGGCACATTTTTTCTTTGTTGCTATTACCAATCAGGAGTCAAATACCAAAACGACAGTGATACGCTCTTCTCTGATCTGATATCTTCCAACAGAATGAAAACGCAGGGACAATGCAGTGGCTTCAGTTCCTGTACATTATAAAAAGAAACACCATGAAATGCTCTAGAAGGATATGACTTCTATCTATTTCCCGAGTAGCATCCAAATAGAAATTACTGTTACTTGGGAAGAATCGATGAAGACTTGTGTGCATCAAAGGTACGCCGTGGCTTTGTATTGGCCCCAAAGAAAGAAGATAAAACATCGGAAGTCCGAGCCGGTATCCAGAAAGAGAATCTGGTACTCAGTACAGAGAAGCCGTCATTGTTTGTTTTAACATTCTACTAATCGCTATAAGTCCCCTGGAATGTGCGACAACACGCAACTTCTAGATAGCTAGAGACCCACGATTTTTTGCCAAAAATTAAAGGGCATTTGAGGGTGACTTTCTTTTTTGGGATAACTACACCTACAGAAGACTTATTTATATAGATATGATAAAATCAAATCTCTAAAATTTCATATCTGCAAATCATTATATATTTACAAATATTGTTTGATTGATCTTGAGTTTTCTGGCATCCAGTTGGTAAATGTAGAAAAATGAACGATTTTATGCTCTACAATAATAGGACAATATCACATGTTCGCTTTAATGTTCGTTCCTCAATCTGCAAAGCTACATAATGTTGGGTTTGTTTGCTCAGTACTTGGATGGGTGACCAAAAGTAAATGGAAAAACACCATCAGCAAAAGAAGGTCATATGCTGATACACTAAGGGTAACAGCTTTCGTTACCTCGCTGTAAGGGGTAAATATGTATTTAATATATATATATATATATATATATATATATATATATATATATATATATATATATATATATATATATATATATATATATTGTGTGTAAATGCACTGCTTTCATCACGAATTTATCTTTCTCTGAGGAGTGAAAAAAAAAAACCTCTTCTCAACTCCAGAAGAAAGTACTTATCAATTTCAAATCACTAAAACCTTACCAAACTATAGAGTACTTTTTTATTTTACAGACACAGCAACTCATAACACAAATAGTACTGCAAATCAAATATGGGGTTCAGAAAACATCAACTGTTAACAAACAACTCTGCTTTTCAAACCTTTCCTTATGTCTCAACCAAATGAATGGACAACTCTTGACTTAAAGGGTCTATTATTGGCATATCTAGGCATAGGAAAAAATGTCCGAGTCAATAAATGAATAACTTATAGAGTTTATTCCTTTTATCTGACTAATTCTTTCTTATTCCAGTTTATGACAACTTTCTGAAAATGAGACCACCTCTTTCTCCCTCCATACAGGGTTTCTTATTCCAGTCCCATTTCCATGCAAGGCATACAATCAACGGTATTAGTAATAGTAGTGGCAGTAAAATATACAAGTAAATCTTTTATATAATAAAGAGTCAGTGCCAGGATATATATATATATATATATATATATATATATATATATATATATATATATATATATATATATATATATATATATATATATATATATATATATATAATTTCCGGTCACGCGAGTTCCCCCCGTCCCTTGGTAGAGAGAGGAGATAGTCATATCCTGGTGAAAGGGGTTGTGCGACGCGCGTCTGCGTACATATCTATCTAAATATTTAGCTGTCACTTTTGACGGGTCACATACACGTGTAATATAATAACATTCCCTCTCCCACAGAGTAAACCATGTAAGTCCAAAGTGACGAACGCTTTAACCCAAGCCAAAATATCCCGTTGCATCGGACAATAACAAAGTAGCTGCTTCATCAACTCCTCATCCAAGAAGACGAAACACAACCTCAACTGCTTCCTATCTTCTTCATCATAACGCTGAGCCGGTAAAATCCCCTTTATGTTTCTAAAATAAAGACGACTTTCATACACAACATTCCCACAGCAGCCGATGTACAAGTGCCAGGCCAATTGCGCGAATCAAAACAAATGTGCAAACACTTGCGCCGATTGCAAGAGAGCATAAAATAATAAAAGCTTGACGGTTAGAAAGCTTAGGGAAGCACCAGATGTACTTGCTGGATTCTGCATACGAGTTTATGCCACATCGACATATATCACGGTTGGTGAGATTACAAACGAGATATAATATATATATATATATATATATATATATATATATATATATATATATATATATATATATATATATATATATATAATATATATATATATATATATATATATATATATATATATATATATATATATATATATATATATATAAACGTGGTGAAAGGACTTGTGTATCGCAACCCAATAATCAGCAAAGCTATACTAGTCAAGGATACCCTTACTAGGTTGGTTTGCCGTGAGCGAACAGCCTAAAGTCTCCCAACCTCACCAGTGGCCAGCTTGGTGATGAAAATGGCCAAACCCCAGACATGACTAAAGGCATGTTCGAGGCCTTTTGTCCTGCAGTGGATTAGAAAAAGCTGCATTTGTTGTTGTTGTTGTTGTTTATACATACTTATATAAACAATTTCTATTTATACATTACTTGGTAGACAATGCTTCTATCATTTTAGTATCAAACTAATGATTTAGATAAAAAATACTGATCGCAAACGTTAAAAGAAGTTGTTACGAAGAGGAAAAATCGAACTAAAACCTGACTCTGGGTCCATTGCTAACGTAAGGACGAAGGATCAATGTCTGATGCCAGCTCCCCAGCCTCCGATCATTCTGACCCTCGAAGTCCTTGAGTGCCAATCTCCGCACCCATTAATACCACTACAAACTCAAGATTAATGTCAATAATTCTACATGGGAATAGTATTTTTATACATGTCAATATATACCGGTAAGTCAATAAATAACGTGTTTTGTAATGAGAATGATATATAATTTACCCTCTCGATCAACATCCATCACGGCCATGTTACATAAGATCTAAGTTATGCAACGTGGTATTCTAAAGTTAATCCAAAATATATCAAGAGAGAGTTTGTGTACTTTAAAACATGGGATAATAAGCTTCAAATGAAATATATACCAAAGAAATGTACACTTTAAACATGAGATAATAAGCTTCAAATGAAATATATACTAAAGAAAGACTGAGCAATAATAGCAAAGATAAATAAAAGTGACAAATATAAAAGCTATTATGAGGCCAAAAAATTCAGTAAGATGAGACACATGATCATTAATGAGGTCAAGAAAAACGTTTAAAATTCCTGGTATTATTGAAACGATTAGAAAACATGATGACAATGCGAAATGACTCTCGAGGTCATAAAAATCCGATGAAACCAAGGAAACTTTACTGCTTACCACAATATTAAAAAATGCGGCAAGTGAAGGTCGTTAATATTATAAAATGCTGAAACCACACAATACTTCAAAAGGTTCGAAATGAAAATGATTAAAAGAGCGAATAAATAACTATATGAGAGAAGAAATAAATAAGAGAAATCACATGCATAAAATGTGGACATTTTTATTTAAAACTAGAACAATGATTCTAATTAAAATATGGCCAAAGAACTGTATAAACTCAATATAATCTCCAGGCTTAAGAATTTTACTGTAATTCAATAGGAATGACTTACAATATTGAAGGTAGCGCAAATATCTTTACCTTGGCCTGATCTGGTTGACCTTTTTTCCTAAGAGGATCAAATTCAAAAGACGTTTAATCATGACACCGCCAACGTTCATAAAGTTCAAAGACACCTACAAATTAACGCTCGTTAATGTAATCCTCACTCATCGTAAACATTATCGACAACTATACTTCTATATGATTTTAAGATTTGGCATTATAAGGTGCCAGTGGCACTGATTTGAATAAAAGCAAAATCGATTGTTGAATTATTATTATTATTATTATTATTGTTGTTGTTGTTGTTGTATTATTACTATTACCGCTATTATTATCATTATCATTATTAGTAGTAGTATTGCTATTACCAATATTATTAAGATATCATTATTACGAGATAAAATTATATAGGATTTAAATGTTTTTAACCAAACAATAAATTCAGATTCTGGTATAAGATAACGCTGACAGGAAGCTTGTGGGTGAAGTAGAAAGTCTAATAAAGATCAAAATCGCTTCAGATCTGAAGGATTTCCTTTTATATAAATTCATTCGTGTAATATCAACTTTTAACATTTATTTGTCTATTTATTTATATACTATGATTTCTTCTTACAAATTTAGCATATCTATCAGTTAATATCATTTTCAAGATTATCACTCTTACTCAATAACGAGTATATACACATTAAGAGCTAGAATGCACTTAGTATAGCGCAGACCTCCGCCGCGACCGCTTATTACTCGAACTTGACCTTAACATATACTAATTGGCGTGGATTTTCATACACTCAAATATAAACCAAGTTTTGAAATCTGTGACAACGATGTCCAAACTTATGGCTGATTACGTGAATTGGACATTTTGCTTGACCGTGACCTTGACATTCCAAAATTTTATCATTTCCAGCTTTTTACATAACAGTTAATCCCTACAAGTTCCATTACTCTACGATTAAAATTGTGGCCAGGGAGCTGTTCACAAACACACACACACACAAATGGGGGGGGGGGGGTAAACATAACCACCTTCAAACTTCGTTGGCGGAGGTTATAATAGCAATTGAAAAGTAATAAGTATTTTCTGGTTAGACGGCACAGACAGGTAAATCGCCATATAATAGCAAAGTGTAATTGTATAGCACTACAACAGGTGACATATAACTACTGTTAAACATCAGAACATAGAAAAATTAATATGAATTCAACACTATAGATAGGCTAATAACCTTAGCATACCACCATTTAATTATTCGTATAAGTTGGTGGATATAGAGACTGCTTAGAGAATAACATCGAAACTAAAATGTATACTAAACACTGAGTATGAATAAATACTGCCTTTCAGGGCTAGCCAGGTGGTGCTTATAATGTAGAAAAACTGAGTGATTCTAATACACTAATGCATAGAGAGAGAGAGAGAGAGAGAGAGAGAGAGAGAGAGAGAGAGAGAGAGAGAGAGAGAGAGAGAGAGAGAGAGAGAGAGAGGTTCACCAAGATAAATTATGTCTAATTCGCCACCTCACTAAGATTCTAAATATTGACTGTCATGTTGACTTGGCGAAATACCGTAGCTCTCCTTAGTATGAATCCATGTAGATTTGCAGGTAGAAGGTCAATATCAGTTAGGTATTTGACTATGGCTTTCCTCACGACTTTTTTCAAAGATCGTCATAAGGTGATATGTTATTGATACGGGCCGGAACGAATACGAGAAATAGCATTCGCTGTTAGGCGTTAGTGCTGGCCAAGAGATTGATGATCTCTGCAATATTATTAATAGTTAGTGATATGCGCCACTGGAGATATATGGGATATCTCAGGTTCTTTTTGCGTGGAAGTGGTCTGGCCCAGCTCCAGAGTTAATTTTACACTTAAAAATTTGCCGTAAAAAATCCGATAAAAATCCTGGAATAATTGTTGCCAAGCAATTACCTTTTTAAAAAAGGATAGGCTATATTGACATTAACGTGTGATATTACGGTCACCAACCCGTAAAAGATAATAACAAAGTAAGGTGAAAATTACGGTCGACCGTATTTCTGAAAATACGGATGAGAACCGTATAATTTTACAGAGAATTTCCGATTAAAATTACGGAATTTTCAACAGTGAAGATAAGATTGCATGGAAGTAGCTTGGCCTACCTCCAGACTTAAATCTAAAAATTGTATATCCCCCTTTTTTGGAGAATTTCGTATGTAAATTCAATGTTTTAAAGTGTCGTTAGTTCGTTGCCTCTTGCATCAAAGAAATTAGTTGGATAGCCTATCTAGGATTCGCGTCAGGATATAAATACACGGAAGAGTATCGGATCTGATAGGTAATCTCATATTTGTTCAAGCGTTGTGATTGGGGATATATTAGCTTTAGGAGTGCAATCCCACTCTTCACTTATTGGCGTTTGCCTGCAATTGAGAAGAATTATGGGTTGATTCTTATTCTTCAATCGTCTTGTTTTCCTCGGAGAATTGACGAGCCTTTTCTCGATCTGTAATTGGTCATTAACCTCGAGGTCAGATTTAAAACCGGCCGCATTGCCTTCAGAATTAACAATTCCATTTTTCTGTGTCGAAATAGCACTGTGGGACAATGCTAGTCTAGCGCTTTGTGCGATCTAAGAGAGAGAGAGAGAGAGAGAGAGAGAGAGAGAGAGAGAGAGAGAGAGAGAGAGAGAGAGAGAGAGCAGACCTTTATGTTTTAAAAAGATGTTACACACACACACACACATATATATATATAATGTATATATATATACACACACGCATATATATACATATATATATATATATATATGACACACACACACACACACACACACACACACACACACATATATATATATATATATATATATATATATATATATGTGTGTGTGTGTGTGTGTGTGTGTCAGTGTGTGCATATATGCGTGAACTTTCCCAAGCAAAACCGTGCTTACACAATCAAGGAATCTGGGTTTCATCTCCACGATGAGGTCACTCTAACCTACCATTAGGTCAGTTTCTTTAAAGTGAACATCACAAGGGAGACCATTGCTTCGAGCAACATCTTACATCACACTTCATGGGAAGAAGAGGGTGCGTTGTACCATTAAACTATCGTGATACTTGATGAGAGAGAGAGAGAGAGAGAGAGAGAGAGAGAGAGAGAGAGAGAGAGAGAGAGAGGAGAGAGAGAGAGAGAGAGTGCTTTCTTAGTTATATGAACACTTAGTTCAGCAAGTTTCGCCAGCCCTATGAAGGAAAAGTTCCACACACACACACACACACACACACACACACATATATATATATATATATATATATATATATATATATATATATATATAATATATATATATATATATAATCTATATATATATATATGATATACATATATATTATACATATATGATATATATAATATATATATATATATTATATATATATATATATATATATATATATATATATATATATATATATATATATATATATATATATATATATATATATATATATATAATCTATATATATATATGATATACATATATATTATACATATATGATATATATATAATATATATATATATATTATATATATATATATATTATATATATATATATATATAACTTTCACAAACGTATGTGGATCAAATATCTGTCATTCCGACCTCGTTGTAATGGAACTAATAGATTTATATATCAATGCAGGGAGAAAACATCACACAATACGCCCACCTGAATTTATCTATATTGGATTCGTTCAAAAAAGTAAACTCGCCTAAAACCATCAAAGATTGACAGCTCTCTAACTCCCACCTTTAAAGCCTAGAATGACTCGACTTTCCAGTGAAACACATATACACATACATTTGTATATATTTATATATACGTGTATAACTATATATCACATTTATACATATGTATATATATATATATATATATATATATATATATATATATATATATATATATATATATATATACATATATATATATATACATATATATATATATATACATATATATATATACATATATATATATATATATATATATATATATATATATATATATATATATAAACATATATATATGGATAAATATCAACACAACATCGTGTTCAAATAGAAATAAATTTCTACCTCATACTTGGGATCGAACGCTAACCCCTTCTAATGAAAGGCCAGGTCGAAACCAACCATGCCATATATATATATATATATATATATATATATATATATATATATATATATATATATATATATATTATATATATATATATATATATATATATATATATATATATATATATATATATATATATATATATATATATATATTTATGTATAAAAGTTTCCGTACCATCATTTCTATGAATGGCTTATGGGAGCTGTGATTGTTTGCTTCATGGCCTGGCGAAACCTATACATCAAACAAAGGGTGTTTATAGGCCAACGCCGTTGGGCTTAAGGTAACGGTCAAATATCCCCATTTCGCTCCTAGGAGGAAACACATTCCGTCCTAAGATTCCGAGCTAACATTACAGGAATAATAGTCCAAGAACCAAACTTGTGTTTCTCATCAGAATACTACTAGTAGCATTAACGTTTCATGCCAGAATTAATATATAAGTAAACATAAAAAAGGGCTTTTGTTGTTTGTAACAGTAACAAACCATAAAGAACTATTAATAAATAAGCCATTTATGAGTAGTATACGTTCTTAGAATATAAGGCTCATCAAGATTTATCTTTGCCCTAACAAACCAAAAATGCAGATTTATTACCTATCTAAACTTTAAGAACACTAAGAGAAGCGTTAAGGCAGTTTATAAAATTGAACTTGACGCTAAAAAATATTCACCTGTATCATAACCTTTCGAACATAAGCCTCCATAAGAAAAATTATAAACTGCACTGATGCCCAAACATTATCCATTCACTATAAAAGACAAGAAAAAAATGCTAAGAACAAACAATAACCAATTTCGGCCAAAGTGATAAGTTGGTAACGTCCCTGACTGGTGAACGACAGACTGGCGTTCGAGTCCCATTCACACTCATTAGTTTCTTTGATTGCTGCAACTTCCCCCTCCTTGTGAGCTACAGATGGAGGGTTTGATGGAGTCTAGAGGTCTACCTGCTGAGTCATCAGCAGCCATTGCCTGGTCCTTCTTGGTCTTAGGTTGGGTGGAGAGGGGGCTTGGGCGCTGATCATGTGAATATATGGTCCGTCTCTTTAGGTCATTGTCCTACTCGATAGGGGAATGCCACTGTCCCTTGCCTTTGCCCTTCATGAGCGGCCTTTAAACATTTAAACCGTGAATCTACTCATTCATTCTTAACAATGACTAATTTGGTAGGTAATATAATCAAATAAATATGAACCAATGGCCGACAAGTTGAACACGACAGGTCGACATTTTCACCAATAGTATCTTTACCAATAACAAACAACGAACTACAGCAAAAATTGAAAGAAATCTAACAATCGGGATCTAGCTTTAGCCTCTGTAATTGGTCCATTTATCTTTAATGGGTTGGATAAAACGAACTGGGAACGATTTGGCAATGCCACGGATTCAAAGTCATCAATCCAATTCCTCTCTCCCAAGGCCACGCGACAGACAGCTCAATACATTGACAATAAGAAGCAGTAAGGGGGATGCACTATTGAACTGAACATGTAAATGGCGAATTAAAACAGAGAGAGAGAGAGAGAGAGAGAGAGAGAGAGAGAGAGAGAGAGAGAGAGAGAGAGAGAGAGAGAGAGAGAGAGAGGGTCGAACAAAAAACGTCCAATTCAAGATACTACATATTAAGGAAATTAATAAGGTTTAAGAGTAATATCAGGAAAATAAGAGAGAGAGAGAGAGAGAGAGAGAGAGAGAGAGAGAGAGAGAGAGAGAGAGAGAGAGAGAGAGAGAGAGAGAGAGAGAAGGAAACTAATCTAAATCACAAAACAGAAAACAAAACAAACAAAATATTTTAACGAATCTGTTTAAAAGACATTCACAAAGGAGGCAAATGTGAAGAATGAAATGATAATTATTTATCTTAAAATTTTCAACAACATATCCTTTATATTAAGAGTATTAATATTGTTCAAGCAAGGTACTGATGGAGAGTCACATAAAAAAATTTGATTGGAAACACGTATCGACACCAAATAATAAATGGAGAAACGTAAATGCCAGTTTTTAAGTTTTTCTGAAAACTAACAAGGGTTCAGTTTGTCCAGAGATGCTGCCTTTGATTTTTGCATGCCACGAAAATATGTTGTCTATTCATTATAAAGGTAAAGCAAAATGTTCAGGTATCACATATACATATATACATACATACATACATATATGTTGTCTGTACACTACAAACGCACGCACATACATACGTGAATACAATAATAAATGATTAGATAATTCGACAATTGTGTTTATGAATTCAGCCCGTGTCGGCTTCTGTCGGACAGACGCACACAGGGCACCAATGCACGTGAGCTAAGAAGAAATCCAGATGAATACTAACAGACAAAAAATAATACAAAATTAGTGCATAAAAACAAGTAGAGCAACACAGCGATGAGCTGTGGGGAAATGAAGTGATCCTCCACACGCAAGCATGATCTCTCAATAAGGTCTTTCTTCTCGTTTGAATAAGAAATACTCTCTCTCTCTCTCTCTCTCTCTCTCTCTCTCTCTCTCTCTCTCTCTCTCTCTCTCTCTCTACTACACTTTTCTTTTCATTATCATTATTATTATTATTATTAGCTAAGCTACAACACTAGTTGGAAAAGCAGGATGCTATAAGCCTAAGGGCTCCAACAGAGAAAAATAGCCCAATAAAGAAAGGAAATAAATAAATTACAAGAGAAATAACGAGCAAAAATGTTTTAAGAACAGTAAAACATTAAAATAGATCTATCATATATAAACTATAGAAACTTAAAATAACAAGAGGAAGAGAAATAAGACAGAAAAGTGTGCCCAAGTGGTACCCTCAAGCAAGAGAACCCTACCCTAAGACAGTGGAAGACCATGATACAGAGGCTATGGCATTACCAAAGACTAGAAAACAACGGTTTGATTTTGGAGTGTCCTCTTAGAAGAGCTGCTTACCATAGCTAAAGTCTCTCTTCTACATTAGTCTTTTTATAAGGAATTTTACCTTCCTAACAGTAAATTAAAACTAAGCAAAAATTTACACTTTCCACATTAAAAATCACCCATCAAATGTAGGTTTCTTTTAAATCTTCAAAAAGACCCGGCGTTCAAACCATCACGCTCGGTATGTAATGCGGCTTAATGTGATTGATCGATCATTGGTTTTCTTGCCTGGATGGCAGATTATTATTATTATTACAGGCTAAGCTACAACCTAGTTAGAAAACCATGATGCTATAAGCCGAAGGGCTCCAACAAGGAAAAATAGCCCAGGGAGGAAAGGAAACAAGGAATTAAATAAAATACAAGAGAAATAATGAAAAATCAAAATAGAATATTCTAAGAACAGTAACAACATTAAATTAGATTTTTCATATATACTGTAAACTGTATAAACTTGAAAAGAACAAGAGGAAGAGAAATACGATAGAATAGTGTGCCCGGGTGTACCTTCAAGCAAGAGACCTATAACCCAAGACAGTGGAAGATCATGGTACATCATAATTATATCATCAACAGATTTAGGAGCAAATAAACACAAATTCAAAGGAAGTAGAGAAATGCAACTAAAAAAACAAACGAATCACATGTTTTATCTCCAAGGAAAAAAAAAATACAGATAACACTCACTCAACACCAAGAACCTCAAGAACATCTTGGTTAACAAATATAAGGCCACAATAATCCGATCCTTAAATCTGAGCTACTGTTCCTACAGGAGTCGTTATGTTATTTTTCTTCTTTCTTTTCACTGCCAGTATCGTCGGCTCGCACAGTTACTAAGGGGATTGGAAAAGGGGTCATCGCACCCAGTGTGATTCCTTTCTTGTATTCCAACAAATAAACATAAATTTCCGGCACAAAAAGATGGCAAATCTCTAGAATTGCGAATGAACATCTACTAAAATCTCCCTTCAAAGGAGATATTATGCTAGATACCCCTTGGGACACATATTTTAGCCTCTGACGTTTACAAAAGCCACACACAGTCAGTCTAATTACGACCAATTTCGCCAGAAATGTTATGGAAACTTTTAATATTAAAGGAGTCCTACAAAAATTAACATTCTGAAAGTTGTGTAAGCAACACACACGACTCACCCTAATTCCTAATAGGTCTAACAAACAAATAACA
This sequence comes from Palaemon carinicauda, assembly GCF_036898095.1. Classification (NCBI taxonomy): domain Eukaryota; kingdom Metazoa; phylum Arthropoda; class Malacostraca; order Decapoda; family Palaemonidae; genus Palaemon; species Palaemon carinicauda. The sequence goes on along the minus strand of NC_090728.1, from coordinate 165,468,017 downwards.
ATCTTAAGGCTATTGTGAAAGAGACGTGCCACCCCGTGCCAGATCGCTGCTGTCCATGTCGTATCAAAACCACTAATTAAATGCTGGAACCACCTACCAACTATCACATCAGGCTTCTCTCACGTGGACAGTGATGTCCGATGACCTTACTCTGTCCTCGGTCAAAAGTGTAATAGCTTACATTAACTAGGATTAAGAGAATAATAATAAAAAAAAAACAATGGTCACGTATATGAAAAATCAATGTAAGCAAAACCCTAAATCACCCTCATAAGTTAAGTTCCCTAGTTCGGTGATAAAAAGCTTCATTTTACCATATTTTTCAAAATAATTACTCCTTTCGCCCAAATGAAAGTCAATTATTGTTACAAAAAATGAGCTATTATGCCAATTTAATAATAAAAAATGTTAAACAATTAAAATCCTTCTCCCAGATAATATAGCAATGCTTTCATAATTAACAATAAATAAAAATTGTGAAAAAAAAAATCTGACAACTACGACAACCAAGCTCTATTTAGCTAGGAGGATCTTGAAAGTATTAGGCCTATTCTTCAGAGTCTAAAAAACAATATGGTGGCTAAGCTACATGTGCGCTTCAATAACACGAACGACTTTTCTCTGAAGGATATTTCAGAGATTACATAAAATGATCCCATCTCCAGCGAAAAAAAAACTTATAAACAAGTAAACCGGAAAACATATTTCCGTCAACAGAGCGACGGGTTAAAGAATAAAAATAAAATAAAATTACAAGGCCTTACTACTGGAACAAATGAGGAAATATTAAAGAACATTTTTAAATAATTGCTAAAGCGAATCAGAATTATCCACAAGCAACTAACAGATGTACGTTAAAATTACGTCTTACTAAGATCCCAGAGTACATGGGATGGACCTTGGACAGACTAGTGATACCACAGGACAGGAGAGTTCAACCGGCTATATCCTAGTCTTTCAGCTTTCCCTTGAGCCGTCCATAATAAACAGGCTTCCTGCGGCATGATAACAATACGCTAACCAGAAAAGCAGTAATTTTATACTGAATTTCTGGTCATGACTAGATCTAACAGGCTCCAGAATGCCACATATCAGTAAACCAATAGAGGAAAATCAATTGGAAATGAAGACAAGGTAAAGATGTATCCCTTGTTTCCTTTGCTCAATGGGCTATTTTACCCTGTTGGAGCCTTTGGGTTCCTATAGCACCTTGTTTTTCCGCCTAGGGTTGTAGCTATAATAATAATAAAATATAGAGATCAACATAAATTATGATGGGTATAAATACCAAACACAAATAATACAGCCAGTTTTAGTCTGTCATTTCACCTAAAACGCAATACCCCAGGGTAACCTTTATCACGTACACTGGACTACACTAAGATTTCTAACCCGTGTAAGACACGAAAACAAGTGCGCACTATATTTTCACAGGACTCCAAAAGGATGAGGACGACCAATCGAGTCATGACCTTATTCCAATCACGACCTACGTTCCTTTGTTTACAACGAAGAATTGCCGATAATCCAGAGCATGAATTCGCAGGCACGACAACACACAGCAGTCAATGAGGATAAACGACTCTTGGCATCTGTTTAAAAGCTAATCTATAAAAACATCCTTCAGAATCTCTTTACAATCATTTCTATAAAATATTCTTACGTACTTTTTATTCTTACGAGACGGATCAAGAATCTAATTATGTTACATATGATTTTTCATAATTCTGAACATCATCTGCATTTAGATCTACCCAGAATGTACCGTCCTGTACGTAGTGCTAGTCATGCAGTTATTTTTAAGAGTCATACTTTCTCCATCACAATATTCTAGTTTTATTCCAGCTGGGACCAGATTGTGGAACGATCTTCCCAAACGGGCATTTGAATCGGTAGAACTTTAGAAGTTCAAAGTTGCAAAGAATGTTTTTATGTTGAGCAGGATGACAAGTCTCTCCTCATAGCTTAGGCTATATAGGATACATCTATTTTAACGGTGTTACTGATCTTTAGATATTTCATATCAATTATTCATTACTTCTCGTGTATTTTATTTATTTCCTTATTTCCTTTCCTCACTGGGCCATTTTTCCTTGTTGGACCCCTTGGACTTATAGCATCCTGCTTTTCCAACTAATAATAATAATAATAATAATAATAATAATAATAATAATAAACAGTTGACCTTTATAAAATTACTACAAGACAAATAATGTGTAGGTTCAAACAGTAAAATTACACATCTTTCTTACCCATAGGCTTTTTCGAACAAATTTTTTCCCACATTAAATAGTTCCCGTAACATGAGTGGTTCTAGAGAAAAACAATATACAAGTAAATCCCTCATACGTATTTTAACGTGGATCATGGATGAAACCCACGCATAAAAGGCTCATCAGCAGCGTGTCCAATGCCCTTGCACGTACTGCATCATTAAACTCTATCTTACAGGCCTTACTGAGCTCCATGGATATCAAGGCTTTTAACTATCTACCCAACCCTTTCGAGGCCTTCATCTCCTGCTACCTACCCACTAGCACTTTTGAATTATACACTTTTTCCAATTACAGAACCCAATTTCACCTGTCTCATACTATCTTTAAATAATTTTGGCGTACCTCCTCATTTCTTATACCCAGTTTTCTCTACACCACATATATCATAACAGCTCACACTTTTGTTTCTGAAATTTGCATTTAATATCTATACTTCCAATAAAAAATGAAATCAACAGACCCTTCTTATATTCCCACTGTAGCTTCCACGTACAACTCAAGACTGTTATCTTTCTTTTGTACCCCTTATTCTTTCATCTTTCAACTATTGATTATATTTATTACGAGTCACATACAAATCAACCTCTTCTACTATTCAAACACCTATACTACCATTCACTATTCAATTCTTCCTCGGTTCCATTTTTCTCTTACTATCTACTCATGCATATATTTATCCTCTACCATTATTTTCTCAATCAAAATCCTACCATACACATACACTTTCCATGGCATACTAAATAATACTGTTTCCGATAATTCTCACAACAGCATTTATCACCTTTGCCTTTATGCAAAGTTAAATATAATCATGCATTATGTCCAATTCTTTATAATCTGCGTAATGATTGGTTTAGCAGAGAATGCAATATCTTAAACTTGTGTCCAAGATTGATCATACATTATTTAAATTTAAAGGCCAATATAAAAAATAGGCCCATTAAAAGACATTACACTACAGCTTAACAACATTATCAGGTAAATTAGATTATTAGAGGAGAAAATCTAACACACAAAATCACTAACGATAAGGAAAGCACAATTTTGTCTTACAAAGAAAGTTGCACTCTATATAAAAAATCCATTTTTTTTTTATTAAATTCGTATTAGCTGTTAATATTACAATATCAAAGACAGAATGCTTCACAAGATAAATCTCTACATTGCCATCTTAGCTTTGCAGGCTACGATACCTTAGCTAAAGCTTTGCACCTGATCTATTCCTTGGCGTGCCAGCACAATGGCGACAATAGAGAACTGTACGAAAACAAAATATACACAACATCCTTCAGCAAGTGTCTAGTTCTTATTTAGAATGATCAACCTATTAACACATCTGCTCTATTTTCATAATCCCAAATCTTTCGAGGATTAAATACGGTGAAATAAGGGGACAGACTCCACCTGTTCCTTCATAACAAAGTTTAGCATAAGCAGTATATCAGATTTCATGCCTCATCCGTACCTGGGAGAAGCTACACGGAATCAGTAACAACAACAATACAACAGAGCCATCAATATTTTTCCAATATTATAAGAAACTCTCATCTCCCAAACAACTCACTGACTCCAGTCGCCAAATAAAGGATTCTGCTGCAACTCCACATCTGCAAACCCAGTTAACTGCAATACTGCACCAGGCCCGAATAAAGCAGCTCTTACCAGACACGAAAACCTCAAATGGGATCTCTTTGCAACACCTGTTAATTTTTGCTTCCCACTCCAGCGACCAAAGGCGGCAGATGATGTGATTATGACTATGTTGCACAGTAACTCACTCTCAAGATCAGGCCAGCAAAGACAAGAAAGAAAATGGATTAAAACCTAACAATAATGGAAGATAATCACCGCCTGTTGAAAGGTGGACGATATGATGCTGGAAAAGAACTTCAGAGCTGTGATATAATTCATAACTAATCAATTTTTACTCAACAATACAGTAAACGTACAAAGTCCTCCCATTTCTTATCTGGAGATTTGATTCAAATACACAAAGTTCATTTGAAAAATTGTACCAAGATTGTGTAACAAGCTTCCACTTGACATTATGGCTGGTGATGTAAATGCTTTAAAAAAGAAGTGGACTTTCTTTTTTTTATCGAACTATGTTATATTAATTCGTGAGGACATTCAGCAGAAGATGAACTTGTTGACTAAAGAAAGAAACAATCATAATGCGTTGGGGGAAAGGCAAAACAATAAAATATACATTAACTTTCAATCACGATCTTCTGAGTAAAAATAAAATTCGACATGGCATCTCGATAGTCTTGTACAAAATAGAAATGTATTACTTACAGTACATAAAAGTCTTGTCCTATAATGTAAAAGATCAAAGTGCATAACCAATCGTGGCATTCCATAGGCTGAAAATTAAGCGTTTTTGTATAAACGTCGTGAAGAACACCCCAGAAAATATAGCAGAGTTGACTTGAAAAATACTGTCACTACTTATTAAGTTTTTTTTTTAATTTTAGGCACTCCACACCTTAAACGTTGCAAGATATTTTCGAATGGCCTTTCAACGATGCAAATCAACGAGAAGAACCGCATTAAATCTAAAGTTTCGGCTTAGAAGATTATTGGCATTTGAAAACCTTCTTATTCTCTAGTTTGATACCAATTAGACATGAAGGCTTATAATACCCAATTTTCAAAAGGATGCAAATTGGGTCTTGATAGTCGGGCATACTTATATTTCACGAATTATACACTTTCTGCTTTCATTTTCCAAAGCCCAAGCTATACTTATATACATACATTCTAAACAAAATAAGCATAATGTACTATATATACACTTTCTTTTCAAAACAGATATCCAAACAAATAAGTAGGTCGTATGTATACACTTTCTTTTCAAAATAGATATCCCAAAAAAAATAAGTATGTGTCTCATGTATACACTTTCTTTTATAAATAGATATTAAAGTATAAGTTATACACAGAAAAATAAAAAGTCCAAGCAACAGTAAAGTTAACGAGAACATAAGACCACAGTTTTCTTGGACAACTAACACTTTTAGGGAGTTGCGTCAGTATCTATAAAACTAGACAATACTCATCAGATAAACTTCATCTATTCTAGCACTAGGACATTAACAAACGACAAAGGATAGTAGCAAGTCACATTGCAGTAAACTAGAGTAAGTGCATGGAATTTTAGCTACTGTGCGCCTAGACATTATAATAAACTGCCAACTGAAATGAAGGACCTAAATTGAATTTAAGAAGAGACTAAAGACATTACTTTTCACAAGATCATAAGATTTGGAAGATGCTACAATCAAAGAATCGTATAAGTTATAATGAAAATGTTTCGTTAGATGATTAATATGGACCCGCCCGAGAAGTAGTTCACGCTACTTCAGTGGAGGGTTGGATTTAAACCCAAAACAAGAAGAACAAGAAGAATTCACTATAACTAATAAAAAATTGCTGGTATATCTAGAATGTAGCAACGAACATACCTATCTACGCAGTTTTGGCATATCAAGGCATAAATTATAAAAACTACTTTTCAAAACGCGACACTTGAAAGCCAAGCAGGTGTCCTGTAACACATGGCACTCATGTCGTGGATACAAGATACCACATAGCAACAGAAACACCTGCATCGACGCACTCTACAACTAAATGCATTCGCTGGCTTTAAAATAGCTTGAAATAGCTAAGTGTCAAGTTCTGATAACACTCTCACCAAATCAGCAATGGCAGGAGGTTTTTATGTAACATGCAATCTACTAGATAACATTTATCAACATTCATGAACTGTACTGTAAGCGGATAACAGTAACAAGTACACTGACGAATTTAGAACGTTACATAAAGAAAGACCTCTCTCAAGTGAGGGACTCTACCAGGTAATGCTAGTTCACACTGTATGTATGTATATATGTATGTATGTATGTACTCTAGAAGTTTTATTCCAGCTGTTACCAAGTTGTGGAATGATCTTCCTAATCGGGTGGTTGAATCAGTAGAACTTCAAAAGTTCAAAGTTGGAGCAAATGCTTTTTTGTTGACCAGGCGGACATGAGTCTTTTTATAGTTTATTTATGACATATTTGTTTTTGATGCTGTTAATAGTTTATATATGACATGTCTGTTTTGACGTTGTTACTGTTTTTAGAATGATTTATTGTTAATTTGTTCTCTTCATTTATTTATTTCCTTATTTCCTTTCCTCACTGGGCTATTTTTCCCTGTTGGAGCCCCTGGGCTTATAGCATCTTGCTTTTCCAACTAGGGTTGTAGCTTGGATAGTAATAATAATAATAATAATAATAATAATAATAGTATATATAAATATATATATATATATATATATATATATATACATATATATATACAGTATATATATATAAATATATATATATATATACATATAAATATATATATATATATATATATATATATATAAATATATATATATATATATATATATATATATATATATATATATATATATATATAAATATATATATATATATACACATATAAATATATATATATATATATATAAATATATATATATATATATATATATATATATAAATATAAATATATATATATATACTACTTGATGCTCAGATGAAATATACCACATGAAAAATGAAAATATTAAGTAAATTCAGTCTAGTGTTGTCTCAACATCATGTCTTAAAAGACAAAAGTAATAGAAATTCGCTCGATATTTTCACATTACCTGTGGTTTATTGCATATACATACATACACATATTATATATATATATATATATATATATATATATATATATATATATATATATATATATATATATATATATATATATATATGTGTATATATATATATATATATATATGTATATATATATATATATATATATATATATATATATATATATATATATACATATATATATATATATATACACACACACATCACCATCAACCGTTACTAGTCCACTGCAGAACAAAGGCTTTTGACATGCCCTTCCACTTGCATCTGTTTATGGCCTTTCAATGCCAGTCCACACCTGCAAACTTTTCTTAGTTCGTCAATCCATAGTCATCTCTTCCTTCCAGGTTTCGTTGGCAATCTCTATGGACACATTCTGTTTTTCTCGATGTACATCTACTATATGTCCCTCTTATCATATGTCCTGCCTACGTCCATTTCTTTTTTTTTTTTACATGTTAGAATACTTCTAGTTTAGTATGTTATCGTATACAAGCTGCTCTTTTTCTGTCTCTTAGTGTTATTCCCATCATTATTCTTTTCATAGTTCTCTGAGTTGTAACTAGCTTGTGTTCTACGGCTTTAGGAAAGCTCCAAGTTTCCGATGGTCCCCCGCGGCGACCTTTGGAATGAACAAGATAATTGTCACCTGACTTAGAAAGAACTACGTAGATGTAAATTTCACACGTGCATATGTAGCACACAGGTTTTTTTTTTTTCTTGTTTTTTTTTTTTTTTTTTTTTTTTTTTTTTGTGTGTCCTTACTTCTTCATGTATTTCTCCAGAGAAAGAAAGTGTCGGCTGATGGCAACCTTTCGGCTCTCCAAAACTGTTGTGGGATGATGTTTGGTGCATGCCCCCCCATATATATATATATATATATATATATATATATATATATATATATATATATATATATATATATATATATATATATATATATATATATTTATATATTTATATATATATATATATATATATATATATATATATATATATATATATATATATATATATTTATATATATATATATATATTTATATATATATATATATATATTTATATATATATATATATGTATATATATATATATATATATATATATATATACTGTATATATAATCTTTCACTCATTACAATCATGAAAAAATACTGACGCATACAAAAAAAGATATGTAACATATATACACGTGTGAAATTTACATCTACGTACCGCTTTTTCAAAGTCAGGTGACAATAATCTTGTTCATTCCAAAGGTCGCCTCGGGGGACATTCGATTACAATGTTAATCTGCTCCTCTATCGATACAACAGACAATTCCAAAACATCACGCTACCAACTGTTATCTATATAGATTTCAGAGATCACTTGTTGAACGAGACATATCTGTTATAAATACACTGCTATCAAATGATCATAGATAAAACTCCTTGAAACGAGTACGTTTGCCATCTCATTTTGAAGTCAGAATAAAAGTATTTTCTCCACAATGCATTGCTCTTTCACAACAAACTTGGATTGACATTAACTCTGACAATTAAGTCTACAAACATTAATACATCAAACGTATTTCGCAACAATTTTGTTCATGTATTGGAGGTGAAAGCAAAGCAGATATATTTCTCAGACCGACTAATGCCACAGGACAGCCCATCAGCAAGTATCCTCCATCAGATACCTTTCAATTACTGGCAGAAAATTTCATATAAGAGGAACACCTAAAATCATTTAAGTCGTCAACCCAGAAAAGTGCACCATACCTGTATGATTTCCCTCAGTGTTGGAGTTCAAAGGTCGCTCTTGAATGACAGAACAAAGGGATAGCGACAATGCCCTCGAAACTGACCATACAATATATATATATATATATATATATATATATATATATATATATATATATATATATATATATACATATATATATATGATAAAGTTTTGCACATTTAGACGTGTTTTTCATATTCAAATAAGCCATATATTTTTGATACATTAATGTCTGGATTCTCTAAACGACCTCGGGATCAGAGCCCCAGGCGAAATCACAAAAAGACAAGAGCTTGTGACCGGCCGGGAATCGAACCCTGGTCAGGCAAGCTTATTTGAATATATATATATATATATATATATATATATATATATATATATATATATATATATATATATATTCATACATACACACAGAGTTAGCTTGAATTTCATATCCTCCTAAATTTTAAATGATTTTCACAAGGATACAAAATGTTTCAAGCAGCCAGCGTGCAACCATCTTGTTCTACCTTTCTTTCCCAGAATCTTGAATATCAGCACCTTCCGCCATTGTCTCAAAGTGTTAATCAATAAATTTATGCATAAAAATACTTATGAAATTACTTGAAATATACTTAATGAGAGCATCAAGAGAGTATTAGCAAGGAGCTATGTACTATAAAACACTGTAAAACGTAATATTTCTCAAATACGATCAACCACCAGTCCATTTATAATACGGGGTTAAATTTTCAAACAATCGGGTTAGTCATTATGGTGGTTTCTTTATATTCTAACGAAAATAAACTCCCCATTCAATCCAGAAAAGTAATAAATACGAGAACATCAGATCAACTCTTTGTTTAACCTTTTCTCAACAAGGACATACCTAGGATCTCTAAATAGGGAACTATACATAATACACGTAATTCTACGAAGTTTTAAACATGAGAACACTAGAACAACTCTCACTCTTCAACTTTTTCTTATCAAATACAACTATATACACCAACAGGCGACCATAATTTCTCTAAATACGCTAACAATATATATCAGATTTCCTAGGAGTTTTGGCCTGGTACGGCCTCTATGCAACTTTGCATGCTCGTCAATCAAGAGGCCTTAACAGTTGCCGGACAATTCTGTGAAAACACATTTCATTGCATAATAAAGTTTACTGTATTCGTGTAGGTTCTAATCGGTTACCGAAAAAATGAGGTGTCTTCTATGACTCCCACCTCACCGCAGGAATAGCGTAAGACAAAATACTTCACAAACATATGATTATAATGAAGCAAGAGTGAAATATGCCCGCAACTCTACATATTTGTTTACATAAAACTATATACTGTATGCATACCGTACTCCCATTGAAAATTTCTGCCTTGTCATTGTAAGAAAACCAATTCCACAAAAAGAAAATGTTTCGTTTTCTTTTACAGTCAGGATACCAACACGTGACAGTCAAGGCACGTCTTGGTATTTGGCATCATTCAAACACAATACCCACAAAGTTGCACAATCAACAAATTGTTGCCCAACAAATGCTTTCAAACACTGACGTAGCCAACTCAAAATATAAGAATCAAAATTGCCAAATAACCAATAAGAAAGTATTGTAGTTACACGATAGTTACCTCTTTAATAACTGAAAATTATACATACAATATTCCAAGTTATATAAAATAAATAAATACGATACAGCTTCACTTATCAATAACACAGCCATCCTTCTTGACTAGGCCTAAACAAAATTACAACCATAGCCAATATAGCAACATTCAAAATGAACAAATTCGAACTTTTGTCAGCTTTCTTAAATGAATACGGTATATAATCAACAGCTAAAAATAATTAGTATCCCGACTGAACCAAAAGATTAACTTATGTGGGACCAGAGATTCGAGCAGTGTACTCAGCTGTTTTAAAAGTTGTTCACTTGACTAATTGGCTATATATTTTCCAAAATAAACTCCCCCTAACCAGCCTGGTTCAAAATAGATTTCATAAGGAGGGCGACAAAGTATTATTTCGAGTAAAGCAGATGATGAAATAGATCCTTCATGTGCAATCGTGCACGAAAAACATTCGCTACTCAATAACACATGATTCACTCCACTTCAATGTCCTCGATACACAAGCGGTTGTGAACATAAAAGGAAGATAGGCAATCTGAAAACATTTAATAAGAGCAAATAAAATAGGAAAAACTACCAAGTATCCTGTTCAGATCAGAACAGGGCTTAACTGAAGTACCAAACTACTAAGCTAAATGGAAAAAAATATACCTCTATCTTGTGATTCGTCAATTACATGCACTTCAATCAATTGAAAATGAACAATAGCATCACTTGTGGTTTGATAAGCATTCAACACAATGACTGCCCTCTAAAGAACAGTATAAGGAAACAAATAACATCAGATAATAGGGTTGTGGTGGCCGATGTGGTAACGTCCCTCACTAGGGATCGCCGGTCTGAGGTTCGAGTCCCGTATAAACTCGTTAGTTCCTTTGGTCGCTCTAACCCCAATATCCTTGTGAGCTGAGGATGGGGTGTTTGGGAGAGCCTATAGCCTAGGTCTATCAGCTGAGTTATCATCAGCCATTGCCTGGCACTTCTTGGTCCTAGCTTGGGTGGAGAGGGACTTGGACGATAATCATATATAAAATGGTCAGTCTTTACGGCATTGTCCTGCTTGATAGGGCAATGCCACTGTCCCTTGCCTGTGCCATTCATGAGTGGCCTTTAAACCTTTAATGGAAACAATTATAAGCAAGATAGGATGCTGTAAAAAAATAACCAGTAAATTAATAGAAAAATCTATTTCATAGAGGGATTAAAACACGAAGCATCCAATTCGATTGCTGGACGTAAAACAGTTTCGTGGTTTGCATTAAAATAGATCTTTTATCAGATACTGGACAACTACGTGATCAACTTACTTTTCCTGATGGAGCATTTGAGATTGAACCATTTTTGGTTTAACAATTATAGTTATAGCCTGGCTAATAATTACAATAATAATAATAACACTGCAACAAGTAATCACACGTTAAAATGTTATACCGACCTCCACGTATTGAATGTATTTCACAGACCCAACTTTACTCACAGCAGGTATATAATATTTTCACTAAATGATTTTCAAAATTAACACCCGATGTCAGTATAACAGTAGGCCTACATTGAAATAATGATTTTTTTAATAAACATAAAATAACAACATTTCAGCGATGTACTACAATGTATCCTGTCTTAAGGCTTTATTTCATCAGACCCATCGAAATGTTCTAGTCTGCCAGAAGCATTAAATATACAACCTAGGTCTATACATTATCACGACCAAATATCATAAAATTGCAAACCGATGGATAAATGCTAATGTAAAGGTAAAAACTA
>NC_090728.1:165440875-165443375 GCF_036898095.1 Palaemon carinicauda | reverse complement strand
GTGTGTATATATATATATATTGTATGTATAATTATATATATATATATATATATATATATATATATCTTCTTCTTCGGTGATTAAGTGTGGGACAGAGGTAGATGGAGAAAGCTGGCTAGAAACATCGACCCCACACAGAAGTGGGAAAAGATGCAGACAAAGAAGAAGAAGGAGATATATATTTCCTATAACAGGTGGCATGACCAATAAACCTCCCACTTAAATAAAACCGTTATAAAAAGCGAATTTAATAAGAGATAGAGAAAATAAAAGGTAATCTTAAACTCATTATCATAACTTATCGCGCATTGTATCCACCGCATGGCGGCCAGATTACATTCATAGATGTCCAAATATGAACATATTGGCCCCTGTTCATACCCACAAAGTATGTGGTCCATTTCCTGGATGGGATGCCAATATGGGCATTATGCAAGGGGGGGGGGGGCAAGACCACACTTATGAAGATTGTCTCCAGTCCTTCCAACTCTAGCGCGATTAAGAGAAAATTAACGTTATAACGACGATGGTTTTCGAGAGCGAAGGCTGTATCAGTTAATGTAACTAAGAAATACGTTTTCTTACTAAACGAAAAAAAATCTAAAAATTCATATATCAGATCAGCTTATTATTCATATTCAACGAAATCCATTGAGTGAAATTAATCTTTGAAAAACATTCATAATTCTGGAAACTGAATCGCTTTGCACTCGACCATCCTTGAAGGGTGAATTAAGGCGTGTTTAAGAGAGAGAGAGAGAGAGAGAGAGAGAGAGAGAGAGAGAGAGAGAGAGAGAGAGAGAGAGAGAGAGAGAGATATTAGTGTTTTGAAATCGACCCCCACTGAAACCTCGATCCTTCTATCTACTTCTGGCTAACACTAACATTGGCTTCACTCAAAATAATGAATGTTTACATTTTTTTTTCTTTTTTTTTGTAAAAGCAGCAAATGGAGCACTCTTGTATTAATTCATAACAATACTATGCCATTATATCGATATGAAAAGTCTCTGACGGGATATCTTTCCCTGTTATAACCTTTGGGCTTATAGCATCCTGCTTTTCCAGCTAGGGTTATAGTCTAGCTTGTAATGATAATGATAATAATGATAATAATGATAATAATAATAATAATAATAATGATATTAAATATATATAGATTTGTATATATATTTATATCTATATATTCATTATATATATATATATATATATAATAATAATAATAATAATAATAATAATAATAATAATAATAATAATGATGATGATGATGATGATGAAAATAATAATATACCACACTCCGTAGGAAGAGGAAGAATATCCAACTATCAGAAAAAAATAACTAATTGTGTATCCAGCGTAGCTATGTTCCTTAATCTCCTCAGGAATCCTCAAGGAGAGTGGCGTCATCCTCTCTCTCTCTCTCTCTCTCTCTCTCTCTCTCTCTCTCCTCTCTCTCTCTCTCTCTCTCTCTCTCTCTCTCTCTCTCATTCAGAGTCCGTGTTATTCCATTACAGCATCATTTATATAAGGATGCTTCAGCGATGGGGCTATTTGCTACTATCTTTATTCTCGAGGTATTTTGTCTTCCTTATTACCTCCGCCAACGAAGTTGGAAGGAGGTTAATATGCCGATGGACATAATGTTATTGGTCATAATGTCGACAAATATAACATCGACGGTCAAAATGCAGATATCCACTAGAAGAAGACATAATGTCGACCCAAAAATTTAATAATAATAATAATAATAATAATGATGATGATGATGATGATGATGATGATGATGATGATAATTGCTTTATGATGAATGTATTACTGGTTCCAGTATACCATCATTGTGAATACAATGGCTGGATTTTGCGCCACAAGACATTGACCAAAATGGGATAGACAATGACTTTCACAAATGTCTTATGCTATTAGCAGCGGTTCTTATGAAATCATCATGGATTCAGGTTGGGTTCAAATTGTGATCTTTCAAAAAAAAAAAAAAAAAAAAAAAAAAAAAATTAGAATAAACTTTTTATCTTGGCTCATTCTCTTTACGAGTTAGCGTTTTGTTATTTGTAAAGCTGGAATAATATATAATTGCTTCCCTAAAAGAGGAAAATAAAACGTCCAGTCGTAAAGTCATGTTGAATAGGTTTTAAACATATAAAAAAATGCTTCTCCTCTTGTAGTAGTCGTCAAATCTTTATCTCCATTTAAATTGCATTAACTATAGTCCATTTCTTTTAGCGAAGCATATTTGCACCGACTCGCGGCGGTGCCCTTTTAGCTCGGAAAAGTTTCCGGATCGCTGATTGGTTGGACAAGATAATTCTAACCAATCAGCGATCAGGAAACTTTTCCGAGCTAAAAGGGCACCGCCGCGAGTCGGTGCAAATATGCATCGCTAAAAGAAATGGACTATAGAGTTTTCTAATGTGATATCTACCAAGATAGAACGGTATCTATATCTGTTTTTGACGTTGTTAATAGTTTACATAGGACATATCTG
>NC_090728.1:165428375-165435875 GCF_036898095.1 Palaemon carinicauda | reverse complement strand
CTCTCTCTCTCTCTCTCTCTCTCTCTAAAAAATGGAAAATAATAGAGACAAGATATATCCCAGAAATCCTGTCTTAAAAGAGCATTGGCAGAAAAACCAGTTGTTGCAATCGAGAGCTAAGATCAAGCAGACTAATAATAAGGACAGGGACATGATTTATGCAATATGCAATAATCCAAGGACGGCCACGCAACGAGTGCGTGCAAAATGGTGCATAAAATGACTAGATGCAGATGAATTATAGATGCAAATGCATGCAAGCAGTGAAGATACCATAGTGTTATCGGCCTCACTGTATCGGACAGCATTTTAGGGTACAATTGTTTTGCAATTTAATCAGTTTGTACGAGCATATTATATACTCACACATAAATACAGTATCTATACGTATATATACATATACATGTATATATGTACATACAGTATATACATACATACATACACATATGTATGCATATGTAGATACATACACATACATGCACACACACAAGCACACAAATATACAGTATATGTATATACAGATATAGAAATATATACAAACATATAATTAATATTATTAAAAGCCTGTTGCGACCGTTCTTGGAAAAACTGTGTGCCAAGAATGTAAGGTCTCTATTTGAAAAGAGACATAGTGCAGGGAAGAAGTAGATTAGTAAAGAAAACACTATAAAAGAATAGAGAAAAGATGAAGATAAATAACAATCTTAAATCAATAAGTAACGCACCGACTATGAAAAGAGACTTAATGTTAAACTGCTCAAAAAAAAAAAAAAAAAAAAAAAAAAAAAAAAAAAACATTTGCACCAAGTTTGAAGTTCCAAAGTCTCACTGGTGCTTAAATCATTTGATAGGGAAAATCATTCCACGATATGGTTACAGCAGGAATAAAATGTCTTGAGTACTATACAGTATTGAGCCTTGCTAAAGAAAAGGCAAGACTAATAGAAACAACAGCAACAAACAACAACAAAATGCACCAGTTCCTAGTCCACTGCAGGAAGAAAGCCTCAGACATGTCCTTATTCATGTCTGGGGTTCTACCAGCTTTCATCACCACACTGGGCAACTGCGGATTGGTGATGGCATGATAATTTTGCCCGATCCCTCACAGCAAACCAACCTAGTATGGGTGGTCCTAACTAGTACAACTTTGCCTATCATGGCGATACACAAACCCTTTTACCACGTTAAGGTATCCCCACTGAAACAAATGCTCACTAGATACTACATGGGCGAAATGGTATAACCTGAGAAGATCTGAATACAAAGAAAGGTCAGAATTGTGAATCTTGTACAAAACTCTCCCACCATCACCTATCCACATTGCCCAGCATGGTAATGAAAAATGGGTAAACCACAGATGGCTATTTTTCATCACCAGGCTGGGCAATACGGATTGGTGATGGTGGGAGATGTACTGTACAATGAGTTAGTTGAAGGATGGTGCCAGAGATTATTATCCAGATTAGTGATGAAGGCTCATGAATGGCAGAGGCAAGGATCAGTGACATTACCCTATCGAGCAGGATAATGCCCTAGAGATTGACCATATATACATATGATCAGCGCCCCTCTACACCCAAGCTAGGACTAAGGAGGGCCAGGCAATGGCTGCTGATGACTCAGCAGATAGACCTAAAGGCTCCCACAAACCCTCCCTTGTTATTTCACAAGGATTGCGAGGTTGCAGCGACCAAAGAAAGTAACGAGTCTGAGCTGGACTTGAACCCCAGTATGGCGTTCACCAGTCAGGGATGTTACCACATCGGCCACCACAGCCCTAAAGGAATATGATGGACCCCAAGACTTTGTCCTATCATTCAAGATGAGTCGACTGCTGAAGCCCAGACAACAGAACAACAGAGGAAGAGGATATTTTGCAGTATTGCTGAAATGGTAATCGATTGCAACCGTCTAGTCTGTGTCCTTTACCTTGAACTGCCTCTTTATGCAGCTGAGTTTCTCTCTCTCTCTCTCTCTCTCTCTCTCTCACACACACACACACATATTTATATATATATATATATGTGTGTATATATATATATATATATATCTGTATATATATATATATATATATCTGTATGTATATATATATATATATTTGTATATATATACATACATATATATATATATTTTTTTTATTTACTTATATATATATATATATATGCACACACAATTTATGTGTGTACGAGTGTTGCGAGTATTTGCACGTACAATTTAATTCATATGTATGTTTCACATGCAGTTTGAGTTAACGTATATAAATGTATAAGCTTATCAAATATATATCTTGTTTCAGAAATTATAAACAAATGGAGGGAATTAAGTAAACAAGTGCACATGATTGGAAAAGGGACTGCCTGTTTGATTAAGTAAGGAAAATATCAGTAATTTATTTTATTTTTATTTCTATAGGATAGGAAGCTACAGTTCTATTGAGAAATAATATAACGTTTACATGATATTTTGGTTTTATAACTATTCATGAAAAGTAAAAAGATGACTTATTTATTTCTTCTATTACTAGAAAAGAATATGGACAAGTTAGAAACTTTTATTTTAAGATTACACTTAATGGTTTAATGGCCGCTCATGAATGGCAGAGGCAAGGGACAGTGATATCGCCCTATCAAGCAGGAAAATGCCCTAGAGACTGACCATATATACATATGATCAGCGCCCAAGGCCCCTCTCAATCCAAGCTAGGACCAAGGAGGGCCAGGCAATGGCTGCCGATGACTCAGCAGATAGACCTATAGGCTCCCCCAAACTTTCCATCTTTAGCTTACAAGGATGGTGGGGTTGCGGCGACTATCGAGTTTGAGCGGGACTTGAACCCCAGTCTGGCGTTCACCAGTCAGGGGCATTACTATATAGGCCACCACAACCCTGATAAAAAGTATTTTTCTTCATTGTATCATTTTGAACAAAATTTATGGCAATAAACATCTCTGCATTAGCAACAAAACCCGCTATTTAAGCACAATGCAAGGAATCATCAATGAGAGAGAGAGAGAGAGAGAGAGAGAGAGAGAGAGAATCAATATCAGCCTAGACTTCCTTGCATCCTAATTAACTTCGCAATGCAAAAAGTAAACAGGTCGTTGATTGAGCCAATATGTCACAGTTCCTGACATCTGACCTATGATTCAGCGCATTCTCCTATTATTATTATTATTATTATTATTATTATTATTATTATTATTATTACTTGCTAAGCTGCAACCCTAGTTGAAGAAGCAGGATGCTATAAGCCCAGGGGCCCCAAATAGGGAAAATAGCCCGGTGAGGAAAGGAAACTAGGAAAAATAAAATATTTTAAGAACAGCAACATTAAAATAAATATTCCCTACATAAACCATAAAAACTTTAACGAAACAAGAGGAAGAGAATTCGATAGAATAATGTGCCCGTGTGTACCCTAAACAAGAGAGGGGACTACTGTACATAAGGATAAGGATAAGGATAAGGATAGGGAAGTGGGGAATATGGGGAAAGGAAGAGTACCCCTGGATACAATCCAGTTTATAGCTCGAATGCAGGTACTCGGGATGGGAAAGAATAAGGAAAAGGGGAGAAGAGAAGTACAGGAGAAGAATAAAAGAGAGGGGCAGACCCTCTTGCGATGTTAGATAGTATTAGAAGCAGTTTGAGAAAAGAAAAGACAGGCAGGGAGAGGAAAGGTTTTTTGGTTCAATGTTTAGCCCTTTCTGCAGGAGTCTGCTTGTCTGACACCTATTTTGATGGTTAAAAAAGGTATGATTGTTGAACTACTGTACATAGGATAAGTAAATCTACAGAGAGTCTGTTTTTGTTGATTTGGTTTAACGGGTGGTAACTCACTGCCTACAGGTAGAGAGTGGACATTCTTGTTCGACTGTGAACCTCGTAAAACTTGTTCAGCCAATCAGATTTTCATTGATCGAAGATTTAGGAATAAAATAAATTTTTGCTCGGTTCCTTCTGGGTCTAATTTCACTTATGATCTGGTAAACTTTCAAAGGTATTTTGGAGGCAGTTAGTTTTGAATCTCCTTTAGTTGATGTTTTGATTAATAATTGTGTAGGTCCTAATATTCATTAAGTTCTCATTTGACGTTGACTCTGGGGGTTTATTTAACTTGTGATCTATCATTGTTATTAGTATTATCATTGCAGTCACTAGCTCTAAGGTCTTGTAGTCAGGACTCCTCACTGCTGGAAGGAAGGACGCTGGTGACTGGCAAAGTCAGGCAGTGCAGCCGATCGGGACTACGGTCTACCCTGTAGCCAAAGCAAAGTCCTTCAAAAAGAAGGCAACCGTGTTTACCTCATATAGATGGGAAAAAGAACGTTAACAGAAGAAATAGAAGTGTTACAAGTCTCTGCTGCTGATATTTAAGCTGGTGTGCAGTGGGTAATATTTTACTTAATCTTGAATCTTAATGCTTGTTGGTTTTAATACTTCCCGTATATTACTTTGTTGTAATTCCTAGATATTTAGAAATACCATCATTTCTAAAGCTTGGTCTCTATCATTGCAGCAAATTATTCTTTTATTGAGCGTAAGTTTTATATATTCCAGCCCACAATGCAATTTTAACGATGATGCTGAGCTTTGGTATAAGCTGTGGAAAGATAAGAAAATTAAATAAAGAGGAGCTACAGGGAATGGAACTCGATGACGTGCTCAAAGAAACTGAGACCTATTTCCCAGCTACGAAAAACTATCTGCATATTTCCTTGGCCAAGACTTGCATAACGAATCTAAAGGTTTAAAGGCCACTCATGAATGGCAGAGGCAAGAAACAGTACCCTATAGACTGATCATATATACTTATGATAAGCGCCCAACCAGGGAGGGCCAGGTAATGGCTGCTGATTAGTCAGCAGGTAGACATATAAGTTCTCCCAAACCCCTCATCCTTAGCTCGCAAGGATGGTGAGGTTGCAGACACTACAAGAAACTATTGAGCTTAAGCGGGACTCGATCCCCAGTCGGGTAGATCACTACGTAGGGACGTTTCCAATAGGCCACCACAATCCTTTAAGCACATTACGAAGAGCCAAAATTTGGCTACCTTCCACGATGACAGAGAACTTCTTCAGTTGATATGATATTGGAAGAAGTGGTGAATAGATTTTCTAAAAATGTAAGAAAAATAGAATAAAAAAATTGATATATTGCTAAAATGTAAGAAAATAATATAAAATTTGATTTAATGCTAAAGATGTTTAAAATAATACAAAAATTATGCAGTCATTCATATTTTTGCAATAAAAAGATTTTAATAATAATAATAATAATAATAATAATAATAATAATAATAATAATAATAATAATAATAATAATAATAGTGTGTAATGGGATTCATTACGACAGCATGTTTTAAGTAAAACATTTGCATCTTTATACTGAAGAATAATGCCCAAAATACTCTATTTTGACCAGATTGAATAGGGAAATTAGTTCAAGAAACTATATACATCAGCATACAGACTACTTCCAAGGAAATGTTTTCTTTGTCATTATGTTTTGTGTTGGTTATGGGAGATAAATACATAGTTATATTTATAAATCATTGTATAAGTAAATGTCTTTATAAATTAATTTTCAGGAAAAGTTGGGAACGATGATATCATTCCTATTTTTACGTTTGAATATTCAATGCACACAGTTATTTCATGATGAAAATGGTTATTGTTTTCAACAACTAATTTTATATGTCTTTTGAGGGAGAAGAAAAATATAAGAGATTTTAATAAAGAAAAAAAAAAAAAAAAAAAAACAATCTGAATGAGGAGCTAGAATAATGTAGTCTCCCTAAGATTTCATAGAAAATGATCCAAGGTCTTTATAGAAAACCTTTTTCTAGTAGTGGACTAAACTATATTCTATATTCTATAATCTATACTTAAATAACACTAAAAGGCCTTTATTTTTTTTAATGATATAACCTATTATATAAAAAATTCATACACCTAAAGGATTATGGCAGATCACCCATCTCAATCAATCTACGTAAAGGATGGCATATATATTTTTCCTTTTGACTGATTTTACCTTTGGATTGGAATTTAAACTTAATACTTATATTTTTTTAGCGAAAATATATTAGAGAGAGAGAGAGAGAGAGAGAGAGAGAGAGAGAGAGAGAGAGAGAGAGAGAGAGAGAGAGAGAGAGAGAGAGAGAGAGAGAGAGAGATATGTATCGGTATATCTAAACTTTCACTATAATAGCTAAAGATACAATAGGATTCTGCATCTTCGAACACAACCAGGAGAAGTAAGTGACTTTCAACGGAATTAGCGAGTTTCAATTGGACAAAAAGGGTCGCATATGGATTAAAGAGACAGATAATGTGGAATTTGTATCAATGCCAAATGTTTTATGCATTGATAGACGGAGGAGACTCAAAACTTGGGATATTATTATTATTATTATTATTATTATTATTATTATTATTATTATTATTATTATTATTATTATTATTTTTACTTGCTAATCTACAATCCTAGTTGGAAAAGGAGGATGCTATAAGCCCAGGGGCTCCAACAGGGAAAATAGCCCAGTGAGGAAAGGAAAAAATGAAAATAAAATAATCTAAGATAAGTAACAACATTAAAATAAATATCTCCTATGTAAACTATAAAAAACTTTAACAAAACAAAAGGAAGAGAAACAAGATAGAATAGTGTGCTCCAATGTACCCCCAAGCAAGAGAACTCTAACTCAATACATTGGAAGACCGTGGTACAGAGGTTATGTCCACTACCCAAGACTAGAGAAAAATGGCCTGACATTGGAGTCTTCTTCTCCTAGAAAAGCTGCTTACCATAGCTAAAGAGTCTCTTCTACCCTTACCAAGAGGAAAGTGTCCCCTAAACTGGAGTGTTGCGAAAAAGATCAGTAGTTTTTTCGTTAAAAATCTGAATTGTTGCTAAAAAGATCAGTAGTTTTTTCGTAAAAAAATCTGAATTGCTGCTAAAAAGATCAGAAGTTTTTTCGTTAAAAATCTGAAGTGTTGCTAAAAAGATCAGTAGTTGTTTCGTTAAAAAATCTGAAGTGTTGCTAAAAAGATCAGTAGTTTTTCGGTAAAAATCTGAAGTGTTGCTAAAAAGATCAGTAGCTTTTTCGTTAAAAATCTGAAGTGTTGCTAAAAAGATCAGTAGCTTTTTCGTTAAAAATCTGAAGTGTTGCTAAAAAGATCAGTAGTTTTTTCGTTAAAAATTTGAAGTGTTGTTAAAAAGATCAGTAGTTTTTTCGTTAAAAATCTGAAGTGTTGCTAAAAAGATCAGTAGTTTTTTCGTTAAAAATCTGAAGTGTTGCTAAAAAGATCAGTAGTTTTTTGTTAAAAATCTGGATTGTTGTTAAAAAGATTAGTATTTTTTTGCTAAACAGATCAGTAGTTTTTTTCGTTAAAAATCTGGTCTTGTCGCTAAAAAGATCGGTTTGCTTTTTCGTTAAAAGACCAGGAGTGTTGTTAAAAACTAATAGCTTTGTCATTAAAAATCAGTAGT
>NC_090728.1:165413375-165418375 GCF_036898095.1 Palaemon carinicauda | reverse complement strand
CATCCTTAACTCACAAGGATGGTGAGGTTGCAGCGACCAAAGAAACTAAAGAGTTTGAGGGGGACTCGAACCTCAGTCTGCCGATCACCAGGCAAGGACGCTACCAACAGGCTACTACTAAAATGAAAACAAATAAAAAAACGAACACAGGAAATTAGTCCTCTTAGCTATATTATCATAAAACATTTAATCTTTGAGCTAATATCGCTTATATTTTATATATAATTTAATTCATATTCTTTTTTGACAACATGAAACTCAACACAATGCTCAACATTTCGTTTTTTACTTTTGTCATTAATAAACCTTTTTTTTTTACTAAAATCTTGTGGATATGTTCATTTTCTGGATCTTCTTTCATGTGTAAAATAAATTCCACATATGTAAAAGGTAGTAGGTTGGCCAGGCCATCAGCCACCCGTTAAGATACTACCACTAGAGAGTTATGGCATCTTTTGACTGGCCAGACAGTACTACATTAGATCCTTTTCTCTGGTTAAGGTTCATTTTCCCTTTGCTTACACAGACACCGAATATTCTGGCCTATTCTTTACATATTCTCCTCTGTCCTCATACACCTGACAACACTGAGATTATCAAACAATTCTTCTTCACCTAAGGGATTACTGTACTGTAATTGTTCAGTGGCCACTTTCCTCTTGGTAAGAGTAGAGGAGACTCTTTAGCTATGGTAAGCAGCTCTTCTAGGAGAAGGACACTCCAAAATCAAACCATTGTTCTCTAGTCTTGGAAAGTGCCATAGCCTCTGTATCATGGTCTTCCACTGTCTTAGGTTAGAGTTCTCTTGCTTGAGGGTACACTCGGGCATACTATTCTATTTGGTTTCTTTTCCTCCTGTTTTGTTAAAGTAGTTATAGTTTATATAGGAGACATTTATTCTAATGTTACTCTTCTTAAAATATATTATTTCTCACTTTTCCCTTTCCTCACTGGGCTATTTTCCCTGTTGGAGCCCCTAGGCTTATAGCATCCTGCTTTTCCACCTAAGGTTGTAGCTTAGCAAGTAATAATAATAATAATAATTTGTATATTTATACTTTTTTAAAATGAATATCAACATCATTTATAATGTCCTAAAATTTTCAAGAATAATGAAAGAATTGCGATTCACGTAAAGAAAAGATACAAAGCCAATGTAGTCTCAGTAACACTAAGTACTGATGACAATATAAAGATAACTTGAGGAGCACTCAGTAGAGCGAGGACCTCCAACGCGGCAGCTTATTTCTCAACCTTTTGCTCGACCTTGACCTTTGACCTTAACTGTATTAACTGGCGTGGATTTTCATACACTTAGATAGGAATCAAGTTTGAAGTTTCTATGACAACGATGTCCAACTGTATGACTTATTACGTGAATTAGAAATTTTGCTTCGCCGTATAATTGACCATTGACCTTGACCTTCCAAAATTTAATCCTTTCCAGCTTTTTTCATAATAGCTGATCCCTGCAAGTTTCATTATTCTGAGATTAAAATTGTGGCCAGGAAGCTGTACACAAACAAACACACACAAACAAACAAACACACAAACAAAGGGTAAAACATAACCTTCTAACTTCGTTGGCGGAGGTAGTTATGTATGGTTTAGTTTCGTATAACATAAATAGAATAAATAAAGCAACAAAACCTGAGACAAAATTTAGATCTTTGTAATGGAGTCGACACAAACATCTGTAAATGTGCCACACACACACAGAGAGAGAGAGAGAGAGAGAGAGAGAGAGAGAGAGAGAGAGAGAGAGAGAGATTTTGCTTGCATACGTTAACCTCAACAGTTGTCTACAGATGTCTAGTAATTATACAATATTAGTGTAGGTTAAGTAAAATTTGGAAATCAGATCACCTGAAATTACATATAAAAACTGTATGGATATGAGTCGTGGTATAACAATGAAACAATATCCAGCTCATTTTGTAGACTTAAGAACAAAGTCCTCAGAAGAATATGGAGTTAAAGGGCAGGACAGGATTGGAAATGAAACTATAAGAGAGATTAATCGAGTGCCATGTGTGGATGAGATCATGGTGACGGGTAGATGGAGATGGTTTGGGCATGCTCTTCGCACTCCCCAAGAGAGATTAGTTCAACAAACGTTCAGCTGGGCTCCACAAGGCACTAGAAGAGTTGGAGGACCCAGACCTACATGGCTGAGGACTATGAAGCGTAAGGTGGAAGACGATGACTGGAGAAGTATTGAATTAAAAGCTCAAGAAAGAGACGACTGGCAAAATCTAACCGAGGCCCTTTGCGTCAATAGGCGTAGGAGGAGATGATGATGATGATGATAATGAATGTACACGACCCGTAAAAAAAAAAGACAGATAAATATTTAGATAAATAAGCAGACACACGCACCCTCCTCTACCAGGGTATGACTATTCTCTCTCCTCCCCACCCTAGGGAAGGGGAGACCTTAGCGTGACCTGAAGGATTTATATATATATATATATATATATATATATATATATATATATATATATATATATATATATATATATATATATAGGCACTTGCTCTTTATTATAATAGGGGGGATTCATATGTGTTTAGTTAATACTATTTTCAAAAGGTATATATACTTTTACAAGTTTCTTCGTGTGGTGAATCAATGCGAAAATCTCGGCAAATGCTTAAGGAGCCATACAGATTTTGAAGTAACTGTAACTTCAGATAATCCAAGAAGGGATAGGCCTACTAACAAATAATGTAATTGTCTTTTTTGTCACACAATAAGGGATGTTTATTAGTCATGATATATTTGTTATAACTAAAATCTGGCTTTCAATGAGCTTGGCTCACAATTGTTTTTCCACGCACATACTTTTGATTAAAGATATTTGTCTATAGTTGTAATAAAACAAATATAAAGAAAGCAGAGAAATCTAGAAGAAAAGAATTTGAATAGTTGCTATAGTAATACTGGAAGATTGGTAATTTCCTTCATAGGATATAATGAAACATCAAATACAGAATATTCTACACCTATATGATAAAATTCCATTTACCAAATGCTTAAGCTACACAAAAAGTACAATATTATCCACAGAAAGGTTTGCCAAAGGCCACGCTTTTTGTAAACTGGAGAGGCTGTCATAGTGGGCCGTAACATGAATGATGAAATTCCACCTCACAGCGTGAGTGATAGAACACGCCGGCACCTAATCTAAGGCCAAGGCTATAAAGTGTCTAATTTATGGCTATCCAACGACAAGGCGGATGATTTCCCCTAAGGGTCATTACCCCATTCTCCTGCCTTAACGCAATGACCCGTAAGGATACGGCTTGTGAAAGAGGGGGTGAGGAGTGGAGTTTCTATTAAGTGCTTTAGCGCTGGTGAGTGGAATTTCTATTTCAGTAGTGTCACTTCTCCATCAATTCCTTTTAGTAATGTTTCTCTCTTATGAAATGGCGCCAAGTAAGACAAAATAAGGAAAAGAAAGGATGACAAGGCAGACTTTCAATTCCTTCATATAACTTGATTCATTGATTGATTGATAAAATATATATACAAAAGGAAGAAAAAACCTAACAATCAAAAGAAAACAGAACTTCCACCTGTCGATGAAATTTTAAAGGCTAAAAAAAGGATTTACTTAGTAATAAGATTTTCTAAGTGAAT
Source organism: Palaemon carinicauda (assembly GCF_036898095.1). Taxonomy (NCBI): domain Eukaryota; kingdom Metazoa; phylum Arthropoda; class Malacostraca; order Decapoda; family Palaemonidae; genus Palaemon; species Palaemon carinicauda. Next base: position 165,414,732 of record NC_090728.1, on the reverse strand, counting down.
AAAATTCATCATTCGTCCGTTAGGAAAAACGCGAAGGAATTAGAATTGAACAATATCAATCTGATACAAGAGATTGAAAGGTAGAAAGGGAAGAGTAAGCACATTCAAACATACAGGAACACACGCGCACACACGCACACACACACACACACACATATATATATATATATATATATATATATATATATATATATATATATATATATATATATACATATATATATATATACAGTATATATAAATATATATATATATATATATATATATATATATATATATGTATATATATATATATATATATATATATATATATATATATATATATATATATATTATATATATAGCTGTGTGTGTGTACGGAATATAAAAAATGAATCGACAATATCTGAGTGGCTTCAAAAATCAAAGACAGCATTTCTCTGGACAAATTGTTCTCCACAGAGAACTACATGGGTTGAGTGACGGAATTACATTCGCAGGCAGTAGGTTGGCCAGGGCACCAGCCACTCGTTGAGATACTACAACTAAAGAGTTATTGAGTCCTTTGACAGGCCAGACAGTACTATATTGGATCCTTCTCTCTGGTTGCGGCTCATTTTGTCTTTGCCTACATATACACAGAATAGTCTGGCATATTCTTTCCACATTCTCACCTGTCCTCACACACCTGACAACACTAGGAATACCAAACAATTCTTCTTTGCTCAAGGGGTTAACTACTACAATGTAATTGTTCAGTGGCTACTTTCCTCTTGGTAAGGGTAAAAGACTCTTTAGCTATGGTAAGCAGCTCTTCTAGGAAAAGGACACTCCAAAATCAAACCATTGTTCTCTAGTCTTTGGTAGCGCCGTAGACTCTGTACTGTGGTCTTCCGCTGTCTTGGATTAAAGTTCTCTTGCTTTTTCTATCTTATCTCTCTTTCTCTTGTTAGTTTTGAAGTTTTTATAGTTTATATATATGAGATCTAATTTAATGTTGTTACTGTTCTTAAAATATTTTATTTTGATTACTCATTACCTCTCTCGTAGCTTATTTATTTCCTTTCCTCACTGAGCTATTTTTCCCTCTTGGAGCTCTTGGGCTTATAGCATCTTGCCTATCCAACTAGGGTTATAGCTTGGCTTTTAATAATAATAATAATAATAATAATAATAATAATAATAATAATAATATAAAGACTAAGGAGGTGAATATTTTTTGCATCTTAAAATAATAATAATAATAATAATAATAATAATAATAATAATAATAATAATAATAATAATAATAATAATAATAATATAAAGACTATGAAGGTGAATATTTTTTGTATCTTAAAATTTTCACAACCGTAGCCTTTATATCAAAATGTTATTC
>NC_090728.1:165395875-165398375 GCF_036898095.1 Palaemon carinicauda | reverse complement strand
ATTAGATTTGAATGCTAATTTGTTTTTCCTCCATCTTACTATTACCTATGCAAATGTCCAGCTCTTCCTACTCCCCAGATATAAAACCTACTAAAGTTGGCAATGTACTTCAAACCTCATCTAGTCTGTAATTCTTCGCTGAGGTTATTTCCAATAGCTGCTTGTATCCATTAAGTAACACTTATATTTTCACTTAAGAGGTTTCTAGTGTTCATTTACTTTCCTATAGATGTAACCGCTTTTTCCAGCAACTTTTCCAAAATTAAATATTGCAAATTTTCATTAATCGATCGTCCCTCTTAGTATCAAGCTTAAATCTCTCTTTTCAAATCCAGCAACTATTATCAGGTTAATTCTGTAAACTAATTGAAAGATATTCCATATGGTGATTAACATGCAATTGTTCAATTTCTTAGAAAATAGTAGATAATATTTCTGGTAATCTCATTTTAGAATCTGATTTAGTTTAATGTATTTGTATTTGTGGAATTGCATTGATTGGTCTGTAATTTTGTAATACATAGTTTTTTTTTTTTAAATAAAGATAAAGAAAATGTATAAAAGAATGTTTCATTCACCCTAATTTTATAATTTACTCATCCAAGTTTACGATATACAACTTGGTTCTTCACACAGCGATTTAGTAAGTGTTCTGAGGTAATAACATTAATAATGATTTCTGTTATACATTAAACGGAAATACGTAAATTGCCGGAGAAGATTAATTACTGTAAACATTGTACCATGGACTGATCAAATACTGAAAAGTTCCTTGTGACCCAAAACCACCTTAATGTAACATTATTAGAATATGTCAACTTGGAATGAACAAAAGTTACATGATTTAAGTAACAAAGTTTGTATCAATTAGAGTAACGATAATTCAATTTAGAAAGTTATGTGGGTTTTAAATTTTCCTGTAACATAATATAAGCACAAAGTTGAAAAAAAAAATATAGCTATCACTAAATAACTCTCTTATTCATCCGACTTATGTATTGAAAGACACGTCTTATATATAATATATATACAAGTTTATGCGTTGCATTTCCTTTAATACTTAAAGAATTCTTATAATAACCAAACCATGAAGCAAACAGACTAGCTCAAGGTGAAAAGGAAACCTACTTTAAAATTGAGGTATCATAATTTTGGGTAATCATAAATCACACGGGTTTCTAAAGTCGAGAGATTCATCTACCTAGAAAAAGGTAGCATCACACTGTTCAACCTCAGAAACAAACAATCATCTATGATACCTTTAATGACAAACCCTGTCTAAATGTGATTATAGCCAGTTCTCTAGACTTGCTTATTGATCTTCCTATCTGCTTCAATAAATATAAATTAGAGCACAAAAAAAAAAAAAAAAGACGAGGCTAGCTTGTAACCAGGAAGTTCCTATGAAACTTGGCAATGGCGCCCGTAGCAAAAAGGAAAACGTAAAATAATCTGGTTGATTACCTTAGTTGAAACTATCAACTTTCTATACATACATACATGTTAAATTACGGAATATAACCTTGTTCATCAGTGTCATCAGTGAATGACAGAGAAAACCAATAATCGAATGAGAGTATAAAAGTCCTACGAGTTTATGAAATAGTGTAATTTCTTACATGTAAATTCGAAAAGCTCATGTCAACTAACACTTACTCTTTTATTGTGAAACGGTACCCGGATATGTTAAACATTGTCGACATTTAGTAGAAGAAAAAAATATACGCAATGAAAATACTGATTGGCGAGTATTCGACGTAGGTTTGGACAGAACCACGGTCTAAGTAAATACTTTGACCGTGGACAGAACTTGGATCATTGATATGTACCCGTCTTCGTTCAACTAAAACTGCAGTGCCGGAATCGACTTACCTTAGCAGCTAATGCAATCTAGAGCCATCCCATTTAAGATATAAAAAGGCTGATATCATAGTATAAGCTTAATTAAACATGAATACAAATTTGGAGATAAAGGACCTCCTACATGAGACAACACTTTGGACTAAGAAGTAAAACCGAGGGCTTTGACTGAGCGAATAATGAAGTAACCTAACTTGGTGGAGACGGGGTGACTTGCCTACCCAACACCACCTCACGTAACCTAACATAGGACGATCTATTACTTCGAAAATCTGAAGCAAAACATAAATTACGTAATTGGACAGGGCATATTACACTCCACTTGTATCAGAATTGGAAGTTCCTGATCAAACACTACTGGTCTGGCTCTGAAGAAATACACAATTACTAAAAGCTGTAACTAATATTGAAAGTTACATTATAGATCTTCTTTGCGTGACTGTGGCCAAGCTCTATACTAGCTTGGTTACTTCACCATTCCCAAAATGATAATCTTGTGTCATCTTATGATGACACAGATTCAGTATTTACAGGGACTATTTCCGGAAGGGTTACAACAAAGCAATGGGCCTATCGATACCTTCAAAACAACAGCTTACTAAAAACCATAATGTTTTCGAGAAAATAAAATGGCATCGGG
>NC_090728.1:165350875-165390875 GCF_036898095.1 Palaemon carinicauda | reverse complement strand
ATAACAGCGCTAGCCTAGCACAAACTAGCAATCTAAAAGAAGGCAACTTCCGTGATAGAAAATTTCTCTCTCTCTCTCTCTCTCTCTCTCTCTCTCTCTCTCTCTCTCTCTCTCTCTCTCTCTCTCTCTCTCTCTCTGGGACTAGATTTCGTAAGGCTAAATGGAATCTTAAGCCGTTTTGGGATATTTGCAGTTAAAATTCCATTTACTTTTTCAGTTCAGCTTTTAATAGAAACAATTAATCTTTGAGAGTATGTCCCTGTCGTAATGCAAAAATCTTCGTTTGAAATTTAAACTGCTAACCTTTAATTTACTAGGCTAACAATATAAACGCTTATCCACATATGAGATACAGTACTACAATCAGATAGCCTACATTTTACCAACCTAAATTCTTAGAAATTTTCTTCTAGGCATGCTGTGAATAACATAGGATGGGGTCTCCCCTATCTAACTCCTTACTCAATCGGAATTTTCTCACTATATTTAAGTAGTTTTAGGATGGCTGTACTTCCCGTATAGATATCTTCAAATGTTCTAATATAAGATTCCTATATTCCTTGTCTTTGAAGGGCTTTCATTACTGCTGAAGTTTTGACAGAATCAAAAGCTTTCTCATAGTTTATAAATGTCATACATAGAAGTTTGTCATACTCTGTTGATTTTTTTTTCTCCATTAGTTGGTTCATTGCATGGATATGGTCAGTTATTGAATACCCACGTCATACATTAAATTGTTCGTAAGGGCCGCTATAAGGATTCTGTTTATAATGGATGGCAAATATTAGAACAAGTAAGAAGTTGAACAGAAAATAGTAGAGAACAAAGGGAACGAAGGAAAGGTGATAGATAGAAGGCAAATCCAGAGACAAATCTCTAATCGGAGTCATAGTGAAAGCAAGAGTTTGAGAAGTGACATTTTCTTTTGAGGGTGCTGTTATTTTCTACTTCTTTGCTGCACATGGGAGGAAATGTGCTCGATAACGTTAACCAAATGACATACAGAAATAAGATTTTAATTCGATATGAAAGGGGTGGGATATGAAGGAGAAAAGGTAATCCGCGTTGCCTTCTTTGTATACGTTTGCACCTTCATGTAGTGGTTTAATTTCCATACTCGTTAAATGAAAAAACGTGTCCAACATTCTACTTTTTTTTTCTTACAAAACCGTAGGTGAAATACTTCGTTTCAGGTATCAGCCTTTGAACACTGACATGCATACATACCTGTGGCACCTCATTCAACCCTTATTACCAGCGCAATTTTATTTTAACGGTCAATTTTGTTCTTTTCAGGGGTTGGACCTTACGTTATTTCGATTGCCTGAGGATCTATTCCATTTATTGTTTTGAATATTAGAGAGCTAATCTAGAAAAAGCTGAATACTGATAAAACTGCAGTGGAAGGCGCAGAGAAAATCCCTGATTCAATAGAATGTGAACCAGTTGTAAACCTTCATGATATATAAAGACAAAATTTTCATACTTATTAATAACCTTGTGTCTATTTCTGGGATTACTCTTTACATAACAATATGATGATGATTTTAGAGTGAATTTTTGGTATGATTTCACCAGTATTAACTCCCAATAACACGTCACCACAGATCCTTAGGGCATCACCTTAAAAACGACAATTTACTGTAGAAAAAAAAAAGCTGGCTCAAATGACTGAAGACGGTATAGGATTTAACTGAATTTTTCACATTGATCTTGTATTAAGTTGCTGTTTCCTCTGAGGCAATCAAATAGCTTTTGGTATGAAAAAATTACAAGTTATTAAAAGCTTACAAAATTATATCATAAAAACGAAAAAAAAACTCAAAACGAGTAAATTTCCAAAAATATTTCTCTCTTTTACTCAGATAACTTGATGAATGACTAATGATGATAAGAGTGTTGAGTCATCCAAATTATCCTGTTATAGAAAAAAACATGATTATGTATTTTTAATAAAAAAAACTTAATTTTTAATGTTATGGTCTTAATTTTTAGCTTATCATCGTGGTTGCTATGGTGTTCGCCTTTGCAACGGCTCTGCCTCAGTATGATTCCCAAAATTTATCACCCCCATCGGAATCCTACGGTGCGCCTGATGGAGGAGGTAGCCCTGTGAGTATATCTTATGTTACAGTTTTGAAATTCTCTCTCTCTCTCTCTCTCTCTCTCTCTCTCTCTCTCTCTCTCTCTCTCTCTCTCTCTCTCTCTCATATGAAATTAAGGAATTATCTATAACTGTTTGCCATTTTTTCCTGGGCAGATTAACAAGATTTTTTAAATCTAAATTTTGCAAGATCGATAGATAACAATTATAGGGAAAGCGAGCAAGTTCTTTTTCACTTACCGGTACATTGCAGATCTACTTAAAACAAAAACCATCATTCGTCAAAATAACTCATGTTCCTCGGTTTACATTTTCTTCTCATAATTCTAGACTTCTTTCCCACCGTTATCCCTACATTAAGGGGGGGGGGGTGCTTAATACGTCCTCTCCAGTGCCTTTTATCAAAGGCCTCCTGCTTTCTATATCATACTTCAACTTATCTTGCCATAATTCTAGACTAATACCGTTTAAAATCCACCGGGAAACTAGCTTTATTCTATGACATCCAAGTTCAAATTAATTTTATAAACTTCAGTAACGGTGATTGTATCTTATTTCAACCCCCTCGAAGGCCTCTTACTCCTTCTCCTACGAGAACTCTGATCCAGCCACGAGCAACTACTACGGACACGCCGAACAGAGGGAAGGACCCAACTCTTCAGGGGAGTATCGCGTCCTTCTTCCTGACGGGAGGACCCAGATCGTCAAGTACACCGTCGAAGGAGATGTAGGATACATTGCCAAGATCAGCTACGAACAACCCACAGGAGGGGTGAATACAGGAGGAGCGAACGCAGGTGGTGGATACCAGTAATCTCTAGAATATTGTTACAAAGTTAATATTTCTAACCATAGGCCTACCCAAGGCATGATTTTTCGTTCACTCGTTATCTAGGTTTATCCATATTACTGACAAGACAAATTAGGTAGGAAAAAATATGCCCGAAGGTTATGCCTATGCTAATTGCCTTGAAAATAATTGAATGTTAATGCTCTGTTCAAGGATATTGCTATGTAGGCCTACTGAGGTATTTCAAAGTACGTCCGAGAATAGCTTATAGGCTGGGCATTCTTCAAAAGCCTTGGCAATTGAAACAAGTAACGCTAGGTCTTCCTTTATTGCCTCTGGATATTGTGCTTCATTTGATTCCTGAAAGGCGTGAATCTCCACATATGAGGTTGTCTGCCTGCAGGTTGCTGAAGTGGATTGCCAGATGTCGCTACACGGGGAGATATGGTGATAGACTAGTTTTATATAGCTTGTTGAAACTTTAATGAGTAGGCCAATCCTTTTAGTTGTTAGTATAATTAATTTTGTATAATTCTCTAATTAGATGAACGCGAAAATATAAAATTTCTTAGCTGTTCTTTCCTCTCGTCGTTCAGTTGTTGCGCTTCAAGTTATACTGTAGCTTAGTAGGTTGTTTTAGAATTTTTGCTATGTTCATCTCGGTTGGTTTGGACGCATCCAAAGATTCACACCGGGTCTACAATTTCCTTTAATGTCATACTGAAATTTGAGCAAGGCCGTGTGGTGAAACAAAGTCTGCTGAATGCATCTGGATTGTGGCTGAATCTAAACCAACTAACCTTTGTAAATGTTATGTTTTGGATGTGTGTCTATGTCTCAAAACATGTTTTATTTCATAAACTTTTATACTTTCACTAAGTGTTTAAGATTCGTAACTTCAATGTGACTCGATACACTATACTTCTCCATTCGATTTTTTTTGCCACATCTAAGATCGTTATTGAATTTAATCTCTTATTCAAACGTTGCTTCATTTGAATGTTCCAATTTCGTATGTTATTTTCTGTCTTCTCGACTTCCCAGAAACGATTTTTTTTCTTTTGTCATTTTCACTGCATTTCTATAAATATCTCTTCTAATAATGATTAATGCTGATCTATCGGAGTTTGCGCTTCATACCCAATTTGAATCATGTGGGACTATATCAAATTATTTACACTTCTGGCTTCCTAAGTAACCATTAACATTCATATTTCCTTTACCAGTTATATTTTTTCCTTTAGTTAAGTTACTCGCCTACTATAGATGGTGAGCGTTTTTCTTATATCTTATTCCAATTCATCATATCTAACAATGAGTGATTTTACAATAACCATTCATCTTCTTAAATCATGTAGAGCATACTTCATTGACTGATTATAGTGATATTCTTATTACATACTGACTCATCCACCTTCAGTTCTATCTTTTTTTTTTTTTTTTTTTTCATTAATTGCACGTTTTAATACCTTACTTCAATGCATTAGTTGTCATGCTTTCTTAAATTGCCCGTTCTTGTTCAATGTTATCTGATCTTTAACATTGGTTCACATTCATTGCTCATAACTTTCCTTTATCTTAACTGTTAATTTCTAATACATTCAATGCTCTGTGATCACGTGTTTGACCTACCTCCTTTCATTTTGAGTGTGATGAAATCCCATTGTATAAATCCTTATTATTTTCAAGAGGGAGTCACAGTATATTGCTTTTAACTTCTACCATTTTGCTTTAGCAATAGCAATCTCTCGACTTATGCACCCTGTAAAAGCATCATCTGTTTAGATTTTATGCACGTTCATGATTGCTTTTATTTAGTCATACATTTGTTATTTCATATTTTTTTTTCTTTTTGCCTTTTCTAATGTCATATGCTTTTCACGCACATCGTTTGTCAATGCTTCCTGTTTTTTTTGTTTTTTTTTTTTAATAATTCAGCTTCATTCCATTGTTATTTGTTTTCTTATAAAGAACATCTGTTTTATTCTAAATAAACCTATGAATTACCATTTCTTCATTTATCTCCAAAACACAAATCTTAGAAGTTTCTGATACGAATATATTTTTTTTCCATCACACGTTAACGACAAGAAGATCGGGTGATTATATTTCATTCGACTTTAATATCAGACCACATTTCTCACATGTACAATAGAGAGCCGGTATATTTCAGTAGCTGCTAAAGAAACTGCTGCAGTACTCTGCAAAAATTATCATGCCACTAATTTTTCAAAACACAGACGTGGTATAGAGACAATACTATTGATATTTGACAAAATTAGAATACTTTTATATAAGAATAACCTGCCAACTCTAATTTTACTTCGATTTGGAAAAAACTTTGGTAACAATACCTTTTATAAATGTAGTCCTTCTAACTACTTACTGATTTATAGGCATTTAGTATTAGATGATTAGAATATTCAAGGTACACATACAACAAGACATAGGAAAAGGGAGAAAATAATGCTACTGGTTGATGAAATATAAACCAAAAGCATGTTATTTGAAAGGAGGTATCGATCTGCCATAAATGAAATCAAGCAGAACTATTGTGATAATTAATTTTGATATTGTGAAAAGAGAGGGAACGTCACGGGCAGTTCGTGAGACTAAGTTGTCCCGAGAATAGTTCTAAAATCATCAGATGTAACAAACTTTACATGCTGTTCTGGCATAAGGCCATGTCAATTTAGACTACAGAAATGTTACTTTACGTCTTAATTATTAGAGTTATAGACAAAGTACGTGTATTACCTTGACTAGAGTTGGTTCTTGTCCTGGGTTGCAACACAAATCGGAGGTTGGTCCTGCCCAGTCTTTTCGTGGCGCCAAAAGTACAGTAAATGTAAAAACAGCTCTTGGAATGGTAGGCCTATCACATACCTTACAACAGAAACTCTAGTATATGACTTAGTGTTTCAAATTTGGCATAAACAGTATACTAGAGGGGTCAAAGTGCTTACCCGAGAGACTTTGCTACCCATTCAAGATACTGATTGGGGATTGTATCTGAAATATTTGAAAGTTTCCGGGAGTTTACGGTAAAACGTACGTACTATCGGCCTAGTTCCGTTCTCAAGCAATTGTTAAATCTGGTGGGCTAAAAATTACATGTAAAACACTACCCGTTGTTACCATTGTTCTGCCCATTAGTTATTGTGATTAAAATATTTTAGTCTTCAAAAAGCGCCTTGTGAGTTTTGATGTAATTACACATAATTCCACTGAATTTTAGTACTACCTTCAGACACGGAGTAGCGAAAGTAACTGTCGGTAAACATAAACGGTGACACAGTTCTTGAAGTTTACAACCTAACTGTAAACAACAACTTAAAACTTATTTTCAATATTTTGTGAAGAAAATATTAAAAATAAGAAAAGTGTACTACAACAAATGTGGATGAAAAGAGAAAAAACTAGTGAAAATAAGGAACACAAAACTAAAAGACACAGAGGCGCCGTTGCAAAGGCAAAGCCTCAACCTGAACCTGAAGTTCCTGAACTTAATTCACTTCGCCTTACAAAGTAGGTCACAACCCTAACGACAATGTTTTCTTTGTTTGTGATAACCTTTAGAGTGTGTTTCGCGTCTTTTTATAATTTTAACAACAAACTCGTTTTAGCAGACGTAACTTTGGTGAGTATAACTTTTCTTGTCAACGTGCTGTAGGCTATATAGTACTCAGTATGGCCCATGAGCTATCTGGTAAAGTTTTACTGTATTACAGATTCTGATTTCGAACAGTAAATATATGTTTTCCTGTAGTTAATAACGTGATTTGACCTTCATTTCAACCGCAAACAAACAGAATAACCAATTCGACTAACTTCAAGTAGCCGAACTGGTTGCTGTTATTACGGATGAAATGAAGGTGAAAATCGGTTAAATCATGTTATTTTCTGCAGGAAAACATATATTTTCTGTAAAAATGTTTAAAGATAATGTCTTGTTATATATAATCTGTTAAAATGTTTAAATATAATGGCTTGTTCAAATTCCATGTCACTTCACTCACGTATGTACTGCGAACGATAACATTAGCAACGTTACCAATGATACACAACGTTACGATGTCATTGTTAACGTTAGCAATGGTACGGTAATATTAGCATGTGTATTTTAAAGCATTTTTCTATATACCCTTTACACTATATAAAAAGGTACCAAAAGGGTAAGAACCTAATAAACCCACCTAACCTAACCTAGAAGTTCATAAAATTAGCAACATTATATATAATGGTTCTTGATCCGCCACTGGCTCTCTTACGCTTGTAGGAAAATAAAACATCAAGATTGTATGTACTGGCAAGCGGTAATGTTGAGCTGCACACTCTAACATTAGCAATGTTACGATAACGTTAGCAACTCTAAATATAATGGTTCTTGTTCTGCCATCGGCTCGCTTACGCTCGCAGAAAATTAAAACATCAAGCTTGTATGTACTGGCAAGCGGTACTGTTGAGCTGCGCACGCTAACATTAGCAATGTTACGATAACATTAGCAATTCTAAATATAATGGTTCTTGTTCTGACATCGGCTCGCTTACGCTCGCAGGAAAATAAAATATCAAGCTCGTATGCACTGGCAAGCGGTAATGTTGAGCTGCGAACTTTCCATACGTATGTGTTCGTTATTGGTTAACGGAAAAGCAACGGAGTCTAGAGAGTAAACATGAATGAACTAGAATGGGAAACTTATCCAGAGCAAGTATTTATGTGAAATCTGTGCGTGACAAAGTAATAACAGAATGTATAAAAGTAATATAGCAAGATAAAATGGAGTGTATGGTAAATAATATTTAATGGGAATATAAAAGGAGGTGATTTTATAAGATATCAGATAATAAAATGAGTAGTTCTTGGGTCAAACTTAATACTGTATGTATACAGGGGTATTACATAAAAGGAATGGTATAGTTGTACTGGATCAAGTCAAATACAGTACTTGAATAATCCGGGTGAAGTCGAATAGTTACATTTCACGGATAGAGAAGAAGAAATCCTAGTGGAGGAGGAGTCTATGCGCAGGGAGGCGGGGTTTTCGCGAAGAAGGTTGAAACCTGCTATGTACAAACGAACGAACGAGACGACTACAACTGACAAGTAGAATGTAAAAAAATAAGTGAAAAACACTGCTAATGTTAGCATGTTATGCTAACATTGCTGCAGCTCAATAATACCTTATTTTTTCATGAGACATAGCCTTTGCAGCGGTGCCTCCACAGTTTATCCTCTTATACTGTTTTGTCTTTTCCTCCGTTTATTATACCTCCAAGAACGTAATGTAGAGAGAAAAAAAAGGCTTGTTTTACCATTATATATCATTTCCCCACCCAAAACCCCCGAGTTCCCATTGGGGTTCCCCCATTATTGTAGGATATATATATATATATATATATATATATATATATATATATATATATATATATATATATATATATATTTCTGAAACTATTCATTTGTGACGGGAATGAGTCGTTTTCGAAGAGGGCAAAATTGTTTCTATAGAAAAAAGTAGTTTTTTTTACTAGGTTACATTGCCCTGTAATACAGTACAATAATACCAGCTATCCATATTTGGTATTACTGTAGCAGCGTAGTCTTAATTTGAAATATAGTTTTATTAATGGAAAAGGGACGGATTAATGATTCATTAAATTATGTGGAGTTCTTATGTTGGTCTCGCTCAACATTGATTTTGGTAATATTTCGTTAGAATCCCACCCAGGCAATTTTTTTGCATGAATTTTTTTTTCCCGTTAGTTTTCTTGTTGTTTCATTGTGTTCTGATGTTATTACCTTTCACAAATATATTATTTTCCGATTACCACCAGCCAACATTAATTTTGGGAACTCCAGGTGGAGTTTTGAGAAGTAACAAATTGCAGAAGAGAATAAAAGCAGAAATCAACAAACAACAAGAAAACTAACCGAAAAAAAGTGTTTTTTTCAAGCAAAATATGAGGAACAACACTTACGAAAGTTATCATGGGCCCGTTTTCTCCGAGACCCGTTTTTTATTGAACGTGAACTGATCATTGCTCAGCTGTGGCTTGCTTCGCTCGCACTTTATTACATCACCTCTGTATGTTCTGGCAAGTGGTACATAATGCACTACACGTGGGGGAGTATTTTGCTGTACAGTATCCTTAGTTTACACTGAGCCTTATATCTATGTTAATGGCTTACCTTGATAGTCGGAGTCATAGTCAGAATACCCAAAATCAGGAGTGAAAACTGGCTCTACGGTTTGAGATGCCCTACTGCGTCCTGCTTGTTCGGTAAGGCCACTAGGTCCTGGTGTGGGGCAAGGCCACTAGGTCCTGGTTGTGGGGCAAGGCTACTAGGTCCTGGTTGTGGGATATGGCCACTCAGTCCTGATTTCGTGGTTTTGCCACTCTCTCTTGGGTTGGTTGTATGGCCAAATGGCAGATACAATTTTCCAGCAGCAAGAAAGAACCGGTACAGCAACTCTTTGTAGTTAGGGACAGACCTTATGAATATGTTGTGAGAGATACATTGCTTATAGTACTCTCTCCGAACACCAGACTTGAGAACATACGACTTAATGTCCCTCCATAACCGTTTAATGTTCCGGGTATTGATTTCTGAATTTTGAGGGTCCACAAAGTCTTTACTATGGTTTATAGTCAATTGCTGGTACTGTACCCGCATTCACTAATTTTCCTGTATGGTGCCCACTCGTCACTGTCTATACAGTAATGCTTCTGGGCCCTATGTACATACTTTTGAATAAGAGGAATTAATGTTGTAGTGTCCCTATTTGGAGTTTCGATTAGTGGCATTGTAATTATAATTATTCACAGAGAATGTACACTGGATACGTTTTGTACTTTTCAGTTTTCAATATTAATCTTACCCGATGATCATGTAGCTGTCAACTCTGTTGCCCGACAGAAATCTACGGTCGGGATACACCAGCGATCGCTATACAGGTGGGGCAGGGTTGCCAGATTATTTCGACTGGATTATCCTACATGAGCCTTAAAATTGTCGTTTTTCAACCAAAATTATCGTACACAGTTTCAATATAATTATTAAGGAGTTTATGATTGACTTATTTCAAAATATTTGAGTATAATTGTTTAATTAAACACACACACCACACATATGTATATACCTAAGGTATGTATCGTACATTGTACTGGACCTAAAATAATCGTACATGTACGATAATTATCGTACGAATGGCACCCCTGAGGTGGGGGTGTACACAACAGCGCCATCTGTGAGCAGGTACTCAAGTACTTCTTGTCAACAAGAACTCAATTTTTCCTCTGTCGTGCCTCCGGCTAGACCTACTTGGATACGCTGTTGATTCTGGAGTTATTGTTCACGATTTGGTGATGTATTTGCTCTAGAGTTTAGCCTTCGCTATTCAGGAAGCTTTATCTTTAGCTTAGCAAGCTTTTGGAATTAATTTGAATTAATTATGGTGACGAAGAGAGTATGGACTCTCTTTCACTTTTACATGGCCGACCCTTCCCTTAGACGGAAGTGTTGGTGTCGAAGAGAGTATAGACTCTCTTTCACTTTTTATTTTATATCTCTCCGCCATTTATAGGCCTCTTCGATTAACTTTCCTTAAAAAAAAAAAAAAAATATGCGACCTTTCCTAATAGTAGGCGGTCCTTACTTGGAACCGAAGTTAATTAACATTGAGCTCGTCATATCGTTTTTCCTGTTAAGAATTTATGCTATTTTAATTTTATGTTTTTGAAAGAATTTCTTTGATAAGTCTCGTACTGTTTTCAAAGTTGAACTAACGTTTTGTTTAGTCTCCGCAGTTGTTGACGTTCAGAACGTTCAACTTGCGCTCTATCGTTACGATAGAGAGAGAGTATTCACGGTTTCACGTTGCAGTAAGAGTAAACCGATTCTAGCGTTTCGTTCATTCTTTCTTAGCTTAAATGGTTTTAATTCTAATAAAGGAACTTTTTATTTGGGAAACCTTTCAGTTTTTTTCCTTTAACAAATAATATGTTTTAACGATATATATAATTGGGCTCATCTCTCAGGTTCTAAGTCAAGAGAGAGAGAGAGAGAGAGATAGAGACGGAGGGAGAGAGAGGAGGATAAACGTTTCGTTCAAGCGGGTAACGTTGTTCTCGTTTTTTTGCTCTTCTCCCTAGTCGATAGAGGGGAAGAAGGTAAAACGTTTCTAGAGTTTTATTCTTGTTCCCAGGCTTTATGCGGTGAGAGATTTTAAACGTAGTTTATTTGATCTAGTGTTTAGTCTCTTTTCCAGCCACTGAATTCTTTATCTTTCATTATGTTTTTCTGTTACATTGTAATACTGTTTTCGCAATTACTACCTTTTAATGAAGGATAGGATTGCGTGTTTCAGGTACAAACCACTTAAAGTTTCGAGTTCAGTGAAATAAGTGCAAACAGAAAATCAAAAGTGATAAAGTGATATGCGCAAAGTGTTACAGTGTTGCGTTCGAGGGTTCGTCTGTTCGTGCCAGTTGTTCACCTAGTCCGATACCTCTTACAAGCTCCCAAGCCCAGGGGAGAAGTAATGTCGAAGGACTTATGGGTTCATCAGGCCTTGATCGACGAACAGACGTTTCCCTCTGTGGTTTCGGGTGTATCTACACACGTTGCCGACGTGATCACCCCACCCACACAAAGACGAGAGAGCCCATTTATTCCTCGTCTGCGGAAGAGGTTTCTCGCAGAAACCATGGACCAAATCTTGCAGCTTTTAAGTGCAAGTTGGTCCCTTCCGCGCAAGTCCAACGGCCTAGGTGTAGCCACTGGGTCAGTTCGGACTCGCTGCAGTACGACAACTGCACACCTCCTAAGAGAGGCTAGGTGGTACCGCAACAGGCAGTAACTCCGTCTGTTGCCGCACCAGCTGTTTTAGACCCTCGGTCACAACGGACAGTAGCTCCGTTTGTTGTTGTCTTTCATAGACCCTAGTGGTCCATGCTGCAGACTATACAGTCTCAGCTTGCTCCTTCATGCAGGAGTATCATGCTGGAAGGTTGACAATGCAGCCTGTTTACCTACAACCCGCCGAGGTTGTGCGCTCAGCAGATACTGCGGCTGCCTGCTCCCACACCACACCTGTGAGAGCTCCTCCACCGATGCGCAGTCCTCACTGCCAGACGCATGTTCTTGCTGCACCATCTGCTAACATGCGTGAGCTGCCGCATCAGGAGTTGCCGGGTTCCAGCACTATGCGGCATTCTCCTCAGCCCATGCAGCATGCTCTGCAGACCTTACAGCATGCTCCGCATACCATGCAGCATGAGCCGCATACCATGCAGCATGAGCCGCATACCATGCAGCATGAGCCGCATACCATGCAGCATGAGCCGCATGCCTTACCTCATGCTCTGCATATCATACCGCATGCTCTGCATTCCTTACAGCATGCTCTGCATACCTTACAGCATGCTCTGCATTCCTTACAGCATGCTCTGCATACCTTACAGCATGCTCTGCATACCATACCGCATGCTCCTCAACCCACCGCAGCCCCTCCCACGCACCAGCACTCTGCTTTTGTTGTTGCCAGCTTCCACACTCCGACTGCGGAGAAGGTTGACGATGCACCCGTGGGCCTACACCTCCCACGGTTGTGCGCCCGGCATGGCTTCATGCTCTCACACTCTTGTTGTGAGAGCTCCTCCACCCATGCACAGTCAACCCTGCCAGATGTATGATGACTCCCACACACACAGCACTCCGTTGCCGTGCGGGAGCTACCACAAGCTGCCGTGTTTTGACACGGTGTGTCAGCCTCCACAACACACTGTGGTTACCGCCACTCGCCAGCAGCAAACTAGTCAGGCAGGAGTTGAGGCTTCCCCACACATCTTTGGTTGTTGCCAACTCACAAACTGTCATGCAGTTACATGACGTTGCCTTCTGGTCTGCTACTTATACACCAGTGCTGTATGTCCTCACGCTCCTGTTGTGGTTGACAGTTCAGTTTTTGACAGTTCACAGACTGTCAAGCAGTTTCATAACGTTGCCTTCTGGTCTGCTGCTTTTGCACCAGTGAAACCCTCACTGAGAGAACTTAGCTTTTCTCGGATATGGTTCCTGTAGATGAGAAAGTGCTGTTCTCCCTCCTTCTGATATTCCCTTGAGGACTCTGTCATTTGGAGAGGAGCCTTAAGCTGCTTAGCCTCCTATGGACTTTTATTTAAGCATAACATGCTTCCAGGGAGGGTAAATGGTTCCACTTCAGTCGCTAACCCCGTCTGTTGCCACACCTGCTCCCATAGACCTTGAGCTTTGTTGCAAGACATGCAGTCCAAGCTTAGTCCTTGATAGAGGATTTTTTTTTTACGGAGTCAGTGTGTCACTGGGAAGACGTTCAACAACCAGCAGAGGTGACTTGTTGTGACGCAGTGCGGCAACCTCAGCAACCCGATAAGGAGTTGTCTGTACTACCCAGACAGTCTAGACAGTTTCGGGTTGTCGCTGTACTTCCTCGCTTCCCCATGGTTGACAGTTCACAGACTGTGCAGCAGTACCATGATCTTGTGTCCGGCTCCGTCAGACGACTGGCTTTTAAGAGCTCCCACAAGTCGTCGCTGTCTGGAGAATCTCAGATGGACTATGGATCTGACCAAGGAACTGGGCCTCCTGGTCAATTTAGAGAAGTCCCAGCTCGTCCCATCCCAGACCATTGTCTACCTGGGTATGGAGATTCAGAGTCGAGTTTTTCGGGCTTTTCCGTCGGCCCCAAGGATCAACCAAGCCCTAGAATGCATCCAGAGCATGCTGAGAAGGAACCGATGCTCAGTCAGGCAGTGGATGAGTCTAACAGGGACACTTTCATCGCTGGCCCTGTTCATCGAGTTAGGGAGACTCCACCTCCGCCCCCTTCAGTATCATCTAGCTGCTCACTGGATAAAGGACATGCCGCTAGAGACGGTCTCAGTTCCTGTTTCCGAAGAGATGAGGTCTACTCTAACGTGGTGGAAGAACAGCTTTCTTCTCAAGGAAGGTCTACCTTTGGCTGTTCAGAACCCCGACCGCCGTCTCTTCTCGGACGCATCAGACACGGGCTGGGGTGCGACATTGGACGGACAGGAATGCTCGGGAACATGGAATCAGGAGCAAAGGACACTTCACATCAATTGCAAGGAGTTGTTGGCGGTTCATCTGGCCTTGATAAACTTCAAGTCCCTCCACCTAAACAAGGTGGTGGAGGTGGACTCCGACAACACCACAGCCTTGGCTTACATCTCCAAGCAGGGAGGGACTCAATCGAGGAAGTTGTTCTAGATCGCAAGGGACCTCCTCATCTCGTCAAAAGATCGAAAGCTCACGCTGGTAACGAGGTTCATTCAGGGCGATATGAATGTCATGGCAGATCGCCTCAGCCGGAAGGGTCAGGTCATCCCCACAGAGTGGACCCTTCACAAGAATGTTTGCAGCAGACTTTGGGCCCTGTGGGGTCAGCCAACCATAGATCTGTTCGCTACCTCGATGACCTAGAGGCTCCCGTTGTATTGTTCTCCGATTCCAGACCCAGCAGCAGTTCACGTGGATGCTTTTCTGCTGGATTGGTCCCATCTCGACCTGTATGCATTCCCGCCGTTCAAGATTGTCAACAGGGTACTTCAGAAGTTCGCCTCTCACAAAGGGACACGGCTGACGTTGGTTGCTCCCCTCTGGCCCACGAGAGAATGGTTCACAGAGGTACTGCAATGGCTGGTCGACATTCCCAGGACTCTTCCTCTAAGAGTGGACCTTCTACGTCAACCTCACGTAAAGAAGGTACACCCAAACCTCCACGCTCTTCGTCTGACTGCCTTCAGACTATCGAAAGACTCTCAAGAGCTAGAGGCTTTTCGAAGGAGGCAGCCAGAGCGATTGCCAGAGCAAGGAGGACATCCACTCTCAGAGTCTATCAGTCTAAATGGGAAGTCTTCCGAAGCTGGTGCAAGGCCAATGCAGTTTCCTCAACCAGTACCACTGTAACCCAGATTGCTGACTTTCTGTTACATCTAAGGAACGTAAGATCCCTTTCAGCTCCTACGATCAAGGGTTACAGAAGTATGTTGGCAGCGGTTTTCCGCCACAGAGGCTTGGATCTTTCCACCAACAAAGATCTACAGGACCTCCTTAGGTCTTTTGAGACCTCAAAGGAACGTCGGTTGTCCACTCCAGGCTGGAATTTAGACGTGGTCCTAAGGTTCCTTATGTCATCAAGATTTGAACCTCTCCAATCAGCCTCTTTTAAGGACCTCACATTAAAAACTCTTTTCCTCGTGTGCTTGGCAACAGCTAAAAGAGTAAGTGAGATCCACGCCTTCAGCAGGAACATAGTTTTCACATCTGAAACGGCTACATGTTCCTTGCAGCTCGGTTTTTTGCTAAAAACGAGCTTCCTTCACGTCCTTGGCCTAAGTCGTTCGAGATCCCAAGCCTGTCCAACTTGGTGGGGAACGAACTGGAGAGAGTACTTTGCCCAGTTAGAGCTCTTAGGTACTATCTAAAAAGGTCAAAACCTTTACGAGGACAATCAGAAGCCTTATGGTGTGCTATCAAGAAGCCTTCTCTTCCAATGTCTAAGAACTCAGTTTCTTACTACATCAGGCTTCTGATTAGGGAAGCACATTCTCATCTGAAGGAAGAAGACCTTGCTTTGCTGAAGGTAAGGACACATGAAGTGAGAGCTGTGGCTACTTCAGTGGCCTTCAAACAGAACCGTTCTCTGCAGAGTGTTATGGATGCAACCTATTGGAGAAGCAAGTCAGTGTTCGCATCATTCTATCTCAAAGATGTCCAGTCTCTTTACGAGAACTGCTACACCCTGGGACCATTCGTAGCAGCGAGTGCAGTAGTAGGTGAGGGCTCAGCCACTACATTCCCATAATCCCATAACCTTTTTAACCTTTCTCTTGAATACTTTTTATGGGTTGTACGGTCGGCTAAGAAGCCTTCCGCATCCTTGTTGATTTGGCGGGTGGTCAATTCTTTCTTGAGAAGCGCCGAGGTTAGAGGTTGTGATGAGGTCCTTTAGTATGGGTTGCAGCCCTTTATACTTCAGCACCTAAGAGTCGTTCAGCATCCTAAGAGGACTGCTACGCTCAGTAAGGAAGACGTACTTAATAAAGGCAGAGTAATGGTTCAAGTCGTCTTCCTTACCAGGTACTTATTTATTTTATGTTATTTTTGAATAACTAATAAAATGAAATACGGGATACTTAGCTTCTTTGTTAACATGTATGCTGGTCTCCACCCACCACCCTGGGTGTGAATCAGCTACATGATCATCGGGTAAGATTAATATTGAAAAATGTTATTTTCATTAGTAAAATAAATTTTTGAATATACTTACCCGATGATCATGAATTTAAGGACCCGCCCTTCCTCCCCATAGAGAACCAGTGGACCGAGGAGAAAATTGAGTTCTTGTTGACAAGAAGTACTTGAGTACCTGCTCACAGATGGCGCTGTTGTGTACACCCCCACCTGTATAGCGATCGCTGGCGTATCCCGACCGTAGATTTCTGTCGGGCAACAGAGTTGACAGCTACATGATCATCGGGTAAGTATATTCAAAAATTTATTTTACTAATGAAAATAACATTTTTCTAACTTTTCTGTGACATTGCCAATAATGGTGGTCAGGCCGCAATGAACATGGTTTGTAACACTTGGGGCAAGTTATTTCCGAAGAAAGCATACTCTGATTACTTGAAAAGTTTAAAGTTTCTTCGATATTTGTTAAAAATACAATAGTAGAATAGCTTCATGTGGGGGGGTAATTTCGCAACTTGTACAAAGGGTCACCCTAACTGAACTAGAGATCCGGTCAAGTGCCAAGCGGTTACCAGAGGCCAAGGCAAGCAAGGCTTTGTAATTTGAAGATGAGCGGGCTACCACGGAGATGTATGAATAACGTTATTCATGAAGGACCAATTAAATGATATGATTATAATGTATCTAGATTCTGATTGTTTAATTTGTATTACAAATCACACAAAACAAGAGAGCAAAGACAATTTTTATCTCATGCATGGACAGTAAGGTCAAGGATAGCCACATCATCAAGTCAAAATCCCGCCAGAATCTAATAACCAACATTAAGAGAAACTATAGTGTTTCCATTGGAGCAACGAGATCAGTGGGTGGTGCCACTGCGCATTCAGGCAAAAATTATCGCAGTGCGCAAAGGGGTGGAGCTTAGTAGAATAGGAACGAACATACGAAGTAACGGGAGCTACTCTCTGTGTCACTGTGAAGATAAAGAAGGGACTTGGAAAAAAATCTTTATTTGCCGTGTTAATTTTTTTTTCTTTTATTACTTATTTGCGAGAGTAATGTATTGATAAGAATTTTTTTTTTTTTTCACATATTTTACCTGACAAAAATATTAACAACAAAAGCACTGGGTGCGATTCTAACGAAATATTACCAAAATTTTTTCGGTTTATCAAGGATAGAATGAGGAATTATGTTGGGCTGTTTACACCTAAGTACTATAATAGTATAAAAATGACATTCTATTTGTAAATTATGATTAAACCCTTTTCTTCAAAAAAAACCGGTTTCACAATGTGATGTATATTTGGTTTAATTATAGAACAGTGCAATATTAGGTAGGCCATTGGAACTCGCATAATTGAATATATCTGTAAATACACTTTTTGGGCTCAAGCCATGACATCCTGATGGAAGGTTCCTTTTTGGTAGCTTCCTTGGGTATATGACTACTAGGATATTCCCAGAGAATTAAACCACAGGTTATCACAGAATTCTTACTTCTGGAGCGAGTATCCTAAAGGTTCCCCTTTAAGACATCGTATATCAACAGGGGACGCATGTATTAACACGCCACATAGCTATCTGCACCCCATATAGAGTTAACGCTTCGATATGGAGGGGCGGAGAATAACTGGGGAGCCGTTCCATAGTTACACTCGTCCGTGGCTACTTTTGGTACTCGAAACGTAAACAAACGGGCGCCATTGCTAAATGACGTCACGTCCGTCCCCATCCTTCTTCTAGTAGCTGCCTTGCTAAGACGGATTTCCCCTTGTGCTTTTTTATCGGCTTGCATCTTCGTAATGTCGCTACCTTCAGCCTCGCCTTCTTCTGGAAAGTTGAGTACCAGGTCCCAGTATTGTTTAAATAAGCTCTGACCGTAAAGTAACTTATACTTTTCGAGATATTTCATGTTTTCTGGTGGAGCTGTGCTGCTACCGGACACGCCATTTTATGGCGTTGCTGTTCCCTTGCATGCCTTATTTAGCTAGCCTGAACAGCCTTTTCCGGCCTCTTAACTAATTGATACTGTTAGTTATTTAGTCTTCATAGCTAGGAACTTCATATATCGTGTTTTGACACTCTTTTATCCGGTCATCGCCTGACCCCATACTAGATTGCTAGCTTAGCCCCTAGGCCAGTTTGCCTAGCACCAGTGTTCATGCATGATATATTCCAGTGATCCTAGGTTAAGTTATGAAGATAGTGGCATTATTTATCATACTGTTTACTGTGATGCAAGTGTTTTTCGCCTTCAGGGACCATATAGGGGATCGGTTTGATTGTGTGCCTTTCTAACCTAACCTAAATGTAGGACCCCTATATGCTCCCTTCGCCCCCTGCCTTCGGGCATTCCCTCTGTGTGGCCATGCTCCCCCTGCTATATAGGGGGATCAAGTCCGTATCAGAGTATTTATCGCTTCTCTGTCCTCCCTATGGGAATGATCCCCCCTTAGGGTTGCGTCCGAGAAAGAGGAACGGCCTGTCCTTCCTCAGTTGCTTCGGTTAGGTTACTTAACCTTCCATGCAACTTGCGATGTGTCTTTCAGCCTACCTAGCTTGGGGTTTAACATCCCTTATTTAGGTTAGGCCTCGGGGGGGGGGGGGGGGCTAGTTCTGTACTGTTTTAGTTTGAGACGGTACCCATGCACCGTTCTCATTCAGGTTACCTACCCTATGCTAGGGAGCGTCCTCCCTTCCTTGGTGGCCGTTTTTGTACGGAGCCTCCCCTATGGAAGACCCCTCTTCTTCTCCCTCCCCACCTATCCCTTGGCATAGTCTAGCCTATACATAGGCTAGCCTATACACATCTGTCCCTAGTCCTACAACTCCTCCTTCGGGTGGAGCGATAGGGCTATCTTGAACTCCTGTTGAGCAGGCCGCTCTGTTACATATACCCTTCATAGCATCCTATGGGGTTAGCCACTGGAAGTGATTTGTCCGCAGGGGTTCCCCCCTCTTGGGTGTACCCTAACTCTCCCTTGGGTTACACTGGCACCCGGCCGACTGCCGGCCCCCTGCCATTGGGGGATAGGACACACTCCTATCATGGGTACACTCACTCAGGTGGGATGCCAGAGGGGTATGTGATCTTACCCCTCCAATCCCTCCTTCTGTCTCTATACCTATCCTGGTGCCGGTACCCTTACACTACCTAGTTTCGGTTGTCCGTCCTTCGGGCCAGCCTCCGGAGTGCCGGCAGTGATTGCCGGCGGTCTGGGTATACCATACCATTCTGCCTTATCTTATGAACTGGTCGTCGCCTCCTGCCGGCGTGCCGGCGCTGTGCCGGCGGCCGCCAAGCTGGCATTATACCTGAATTCTCAATGTGTCTTCCTTAATGCCATAAACCCTGCTGGAGCGGCCTCCGGCTTGCTGCCAGTCTGCCGGCGCCCTCCGGAAGCACCAAGGGACTTGCACCCCTTCTACCAGCTATCGACTACATGCTGATAGCCCTACACTGCAACCAGATAGCTTGGCTACTCCGATGGATAGGTATTGTCTTACCGTTCTATTAGCGGCCGTGCTGTCTTCTTGCATATTACAAGTTTCCAGCATACTGTGTGTGTCTTAGCGCAGCTGGTTGCCGGAACCTGATCTTATATGGGGTCTTCTGCTACCCCCCCCCCCTTTTTTACTCTAAAGGTTTGAGTGGTCTCAGTCCTTGATATACATCGCAGGCAATCTGCTAGAATTATCTTCTGCCTTCTATGGCGGTCCATGAAGATTTCCGCTTGTGTGTCCTCGGGTCACAAACGAAATTGCCTACTGATAAGGTTACGGTAACCAGCTGGGCGGGATGCACAAGTATGTGTCTATCTACTTTCTTTCCCGCTCCTCTCTTTAACATTACAATATTATAAATTAATTAATGTTAAGTTAAAGTTTAACCACTTAAAAATTTAACTTTAGAGTAATGTAAGTCACTCTTATGACTTCCGTATATTCATGTTCTCTTTCTTTTACAGGAGGAGTACATCAAATGTGAACACAACTTCTGTGGAGTGAAGCGCCCGCACTTCTACGGGCACACGGCGTGTCGGACCCACGCCCCCTGCGCCAATAAGAAAGGCGACCTGAAATTCTGGGACCCGCAGCACTGTACAGTCTGCAAGAGTCGTCTGGTCGAAGCGTTCGACGATCCTCCTTCAGCGGAGGTAAGGGACACTGCTCGAGAGAAGCTACGCAAGTGGGTGCGTGGCTTCCAGAAGAACGCCACCAGACCGTATCTCGCCACTGAAGATTTGAGGGCCTTGCTATTCCCGAAGGCATCTAAAGACTCAGTGGTCCCTAGTGATCAGATTCCCACCGTCCAGATAGTGGTGGAACCGGATGTGGTCATGGCTCAGTCCATGCATGACAGCCGTTTAGACTCCGACAATGTGGAACGTATGTCGGAAGTGTCGGAGAACACGGAGAGGAACCTCATGGGCGACGAACTCGACTATGAGGAAGATCAGGTGGAATACCCTGAGTTGGAGCATGAGGTCGCTCCAACTTCCACCCCTGCTCCAAATCCTACACTGACGGATGTATCACTCCCTTCTACATCCGCTACCCCGGATCCTACCCCATCCAACACTCAGGAGATCTTCAAGATGCTTGAAGCTCTCATGGATAAAAAACTTCGCGAGACGCATGAGTTCTTCAGATCCAACCTCGGAAGTTCGAAGCAACCGAAAAGGATTTCGGTTAAGGACCTCCCTGCATGCTCGGATACTAACCCATGGAGGTATGCCGAGCACATGCCGATCACCACGGGCAAGATCTTTATTAGCGAGAAGGTCGACTCGATCGTGCTGGAAGAAGTGGAATTCTTCCCAAACTTTGAGGCTTACCCGGACTGTTACGTCCGACTTAGGTCCGAACCCGCCTCTAAAGAAGAGACCGAACCAAAGGAGGTTATCGTGTTCGATCTCCCGAAGGCCCAGGCTATGTTAGCCAACACGGTGAAAAGTAGGGGCTTCACCTGCTCTAAACTACTGGCGCTTAGCAAAAAGCACCCGACCTACGTCGCACCAGACGATGCGACCTTCCCCTTTCTAGAAAAGGCCTTCACTGCGGTACATAAGGCAGTGGAAGAAGGGAAACCTTGCCCTGCACTGGAGGAGTGCAGACCCTTCTCCCTGACCACTCCCCCTGATGTTAGACACTGGAAAGACGTCCAGTCAACCTTCGTGGTGGGGAAACTAGAGCCTGATGTCGCTGGTCGTCAGTTTAACGAGGACCTCCCGAAACTTAACGATCATCTCCTTCGTCGGGAACATGATACGAAGGAAAGGCTCGCCGCATCTATGTCCCTCCAAGTACAGCTCGAAGTCATGGCCGGTGACACTAGGGTCCCTGACTACTACATGGTCCTTGCCAAGATACACCTGGCAACAGTAGTAAAGGATCTGTACAGCTTCACGAAGGCTCGTAGAGCCTGTCGTGAATTCGTGTTCTCAAGTGCCACAGTGAGACACGAACCCCGGAGGCTGATTTCCTCCAACATCTGCACCTCTTTCCCTCCTCCCTAGTGAAAGAGATCACCAACAAGGCCGCCACGGAGAACAGGAACCTTCTCCATAAATGGGGCATGTCGAAGAAAAGGAAATCCTCTCAGGACGACGGCCCTCAACCTAAGAGGAAACCCACAAAGCCAAAAACCCCAGCAACGTCAACAGAAACGTCAGTTTCCGGGATCCGCTACTCCCCAAGTGGCAGCTCAGCCACAACAGACCTTTCAATTGGTCACCCAACCGGTCTTGTCACAGTCGCCGGTCTTCACCCCTGCATTTGAGCAGCAGTCAACTACCTTTCGTCCCAAAGGTAGAGGCTCAAACAGAGGTGCAGGCAGAGATGCATCTCGCCGTCCCTCCAGAGGCAGAGGAGGAAAGGGAGCTAGCGGCCGAGGTAGTAAACCCTCGGGAAGCCAGAAGCAATGAAGTGCTTCCGGTGGGAGGAAGACTCCGCCAATTCCAGGATCGTTGGACCTTCGATCCCTGGGCACACAGCATCGTCAAGAAGGGTCTAGGCTGGAGCTGGACTCAACCACCTCCAACCTTCCAGCAATTCTTCCAACAGTCAACCCCTCTCCTGGAAGAATATGTCCTAGAACTCTTGAACAAGAAGATGATAAGGAGGGTAAAGTCAACCAGGTTCCAAGGGAGACTGTTTTGCGTCCCCAAGAAGGACTCCGACAAACTCAGAGTCATTCTAGACTTATCCCCCCTCAACAAGTTCATAGCGAACAACGAGTTCAAGATGCTGACTCTTCAACAGATACGGACCCTTTTGCCTCAAGGTTCCTACACGGTCTCGATAGACCTGGCGGATCCCTACTGGCACGTTCCAATGAACCACCACGCTTCCTCCTACCTAGGATTTCGACTCCAAAGGAAAAGCTACGCTTTCAGGGCCATGCCCTTCGGGCTCAACGTGGCCCCACGGATCTTCACAAAGCTAGCAGACGCCATTGTTCAACAGCTCCTCCCCCGCGGCGTCCAGGTGATGGCCTACCTCGATGACTGGCTGGTCTGGGCGACATTGCCCGAAGATTGTCTAAGATCCTGCAACAAGGTCACCCAGTTTCTAGAACACCTGGGATTCAAGATAAACACCAAGAAATCTCGCCTCTCTCCAGCTCAGAAGTTCCAATGGTTAGGAATCCAGTAGAATCTTCAGTCACACTGCCTTTCCATTCCCCAGAAGAAAAGGAAAGAAATAGCGGGGTCTGTCAAAAAACTGCTGAAATCCAAGCGGATTTCAAGACGTCAGCAGGAACAAGTTCTAGGCTCTCTACAGTTCGCCTCAGTGACAAACCCAGTGCTGCGTGCACAGCTAAAGGATGCCGCAGTTTGGAGACGTTCTGCATCCATCGCTCGAAGAGACCTCAAGAGACGGCTCCCAAACAGACTTCGGTTACTCTTAAAGCCGTGGTCGGAAGCAAAGGCCCTGAAAAGGTCCATTCCTCTTCAACATCCACCTCCATCACTCATCATCCACACGGACGCTTCGCTGGAGGGTTGGGGAGGTCACTCCCACCAACAACAGGCTCAAGGTACATGGTCTCCCCTATTCAAGACGTTTCACATCAACATCTTGGAGGCCATGGCAGTCCTTCTCACCCTGAAGAAACTCTCTCCGCCTCCCTCGATCCACATTCGTCTGACTCTGGACAACTCGGTGGTAGTCCGATGTCTCAATCATCAGGGCTCCAGATCGCCCCAGATAAATCAGGTGCTTCTCCCAATCTTCCGCCTGGCAGAGAAGAAGAAATGGCACCTGTCTGCAGTTCACCTACAAGGATTCCGCAACATGACGGCGGACGCTCTATCTCGGACATGCCCGATAGAGTCGGAATGGTCTCTAGACGCAAGATCGTTCTCCTTCATCTCTCACCAAGTCCCGGAACTTCAGATTGATCTCTTCGCAACGAGCGACAACAATCAACTTCCTCGTTATGTGGCCCCGTACGAGGACCCCAAGGCAGAAGCAGTGGACGCCATGTCACTGGATTGGAACAGATGGTCCAGGATCTACCTGTTCCCTCCCACCAACCTTCTGCTGAAAGTCCTCTCCAAGCTGAGAACCTTCAAAGGGACAGCGGCCCTAGTGGCTCCCAAGTGGCCCCGGAGCAATTGGTACCCCCTGGTCCTGGAGCTGCAGCCCACGCTGATCCCTCTCCCGGGCCCAGTTCTCTCCCAGCAAGTACAGAAGTCGACTGTCTTCGCTTCATCATCGAAAGTCAGGGACCTTCATCTCATGATTTTCTCTCCCTAGCTGCGAAGAAAAGGTTTGGGATCTCGAAGAAAAGTCTAGACTTCCTCGATGAATACAAGACCGAAGCCACACGACGGCAATACGAATCATCCTGGAGAAAGTGGGTCTCATTCGTCAAGGCAAAAAATCCTACGGAAATCACCATCGATTTTTGCATGTCCTTCTTCATTCACCTTCATGGACAGGGCTTAGCAGCCAACACGATTTCTATCTGCAAATCGGCCTTGACTAGACCACTACTGTACGGCTTCCAGATTGATCTGTCCAGCGATATCTTCAATAAACTGCCGAAGGCATGCGCTCGTCTACGCCCAGCACCTCCGCCAAAACCTATCTCCTGGTCCCTGGACAAGGTGCTCCATTTTGCCTCCAACTTGGACAACGATTTGTGCCCTCTCAAGGATCTGACTCAAAAAGTTATATTTCTTTTTGCTCTTGCCTCAGGAGCCCGAGTCAGCGAAATAGTGGCATTATCAAGAGACGAGGGTCACATCCTGTTTACAGACTCAGGAGACCTTACCCTCTTCCCTGATCCGACGTTTCTCGCGTAAAATGAACTACCCACCAAGAGATGGGGCCCTTGGAGAATCTGCCCCCTGAAAGAAGATGCCTCTCTATGTCCGGTAGAGAGCCTCAAGGTCTGTCTTCGGAGAACTTCTGACTTTGGTGGAGGCCAACTCTTCAAAGGAGAAACATTGGGTAGCGACCTGTCACTGAAACAACTAAGAGCGAAAATCACCTACTTCGTTCGCAGAGCGGATCCTGACAGTACACCCGCAGGTCACGATCCTAGAAAAGTCGCCTCGTCTCTGAATTTTTTCCAGAGCATGGATTTCGAAAGCCTCAAGAGCTTCACAGGATGGAAATCTTCGCGCGTTTTCTTCAAGCACTACGCGAAGCAAGTGCATGAAGTCAAACATTTCGTGGTAGCCGCAGGTAGTGTTATGAAACCTGCAGTTAACTCTGCATAGAACAGTGAGTTACTTGGGACTTTTAACTCTTCGGGTGCCTATGTTGACCCTCATGTGATACGTAGTGATTTCATGGACACTTAGTGTTTCTCATAGACTGTTCTTTACAAGGTGAAATGTCATAGTCGTCACATGAGTGCCACATGCCTAGAGCATGATGTGTTTTTTCCTTATTAAAGACTGACGTTCCTATGGAACTTGCGCTTTCTGATAATTTGAAATTTTCTTTCAGATTCAAGAGCGAAGTCTTCTCATTGCTATGTACATAATTTATTTGTAAATTAACTTTACATCTTTTATTGCATTTATTATTACTATATCCTGCAATTGTGGAATAAAATTTCTATTTTATTACTTGTGCGTCTCTCTCCACTCCTATTCATACTATGAAATACATGGTTGTCATAGTTTCATTATCCCCTTTCTCTTGAAATAAGAAGAATAATAGGTTCTATCCGTATTATATACTCACCTATGCTGTGTAATATTCCTAATTGAATACTTACTTGCGCCATATCTTCGAGATCAGACTGTTCTCTAGCCATGAAATATAGTGCCTAACCACCACTTATCTATTATTGAGAATGTTCCTACACGAATATCGACCATTCTGTCTTGTCTCCGAGTTCTTCACGTACTCTCCGCAAGGTGAGTAGCCCTTCGATGACCACTTTGAACTTTGGCATGGACCGTTGGGACTTCTCTGCCAGGGGGGCAGGAAGTTGCATCCCCACAGAACCTCTATCGAGGTCACAATGCTTACCTTTATTCAAAGCCCTATAAGGGGAAATCTACCACGATACATTGATTCTCTGGTACTCTTCCATCAGGACGTCATGGCTTGAGCCCAAAAAACGGATTTTGAGCGAAGCAAAAAATCTATTTTTGGTTGAGATAGCCATGACGTCCTGATGGACCCTCCCTGCTATTCTAGTCCAGCCTTTCAGGCCCCGCCCTGTCCTGCTGTATCATGGAGATTAGCAAGCAGCTGGCATCAGGATGAGGACGGACGTGACTTCATTTAGCAATGGCGCCCGTTTGTTTACGTTTCAAGTACCAAAAGTAGCCACGGACGAGTGTAACTGTGGAACGGCTCCCCAGTTATTCTCCGCCCCTCCATATCGAAGTGTTAACTCTATATGGGGTACAGATAGCTATGTGGCTTGTTAATACATGCGTCCCCTGTTGATATACGATGTCTTAAAGGGAAACCTTTAGGATACTCGCTCCAGAAGTAAGAATTCTGTGATAACCTGTGGTTTAATTCTCTGGGAATATCCTAGTAGTCATATACCCAAGGAAGCTACCAAAAAGGAACCTTCCATCAGGACGTCATGGCTATCTCACCCAAAAATAGATTTTTCGCTTCGCTCAAAATCCGTTTTTATGAATCCCATATTAACAAAGTTATATATTAACAAACAAAGTTATAGATTTTACTTAAAGAAATTCCCGTTTTGCTCCTTTTGTCATCTTAGCACATGCCACAGGCGCCTCCTCCCCCCTGGTAGTTCAGTAAAAGACAGATGGTTAGTGCTTCTGTCGTAAGTTACTTGTTCGAACAGAATAAAGGAGATTTATGTATGATGACGGCCATGCCCCATAACTCCCTTAATTTCAACCGTATTGAACTAAATAAAGGGGTTGTATGTATGATGACGGCCATGCCCCATACTGTAACTCCCTTATTTTCAATCGTTAGTTGAGTAGCTAAGGACAAGGCTTGTAGGTTAGGTTAAGTGGTGCTCTTTGCATGCGTGAAGTCCTGTCTGTCTATGAAAAAGGCTCCAAACAAAGGTCACTTGTATTCTAATTCTCTCGGTTATTTGCTTTCATTACTGTATTGCCATATACAGTGTGATTACAGCTTATTTTATTCATCATGTTAATAATGAAAGGTTAAGGTAGAAACATGTGTTTGATATATTACAGTATATATTTTGGTAATGGGAAATAGAAGCAAAGTCCATGTTTGAACAAAGGCTGGAGCCCGAAACTAATCATAAAGTGTCTATTCACCCTTTTGTTAAGTTTGTATACTTGATAATTAATGCTGAAATACTAGCCCACGGGGCTAATGCTATGGGCAAAAGATGTTCAGCTTGCAAGGACATAGGAGCAATGGGATAATGCTTATATGTAAGCTATGTCAGTGAAAAAAACAATTGAATTTAAGTGATAAATTAGATGAATAAAATAACAAAATACTAGTCCACTTGGCTAATGCCTGTAGCAAAACGGGTTAATTCGCAATAAGAAATTGACGAGTGCTGGTTAGTTTGACATTTATCTCTTTATGACCAATGGGGCTTGGGCATAATAACTTGTGTTGATCGATTATATTGTGAACACTATTTGATTGTCTAAGTCTATTGTTTACTTTTGGGAGACTGATTATGAGTTAGTGCGCATGCATTGTTTGCATTCGCTTTTGCCGGCTGTTGTATTTTTGGTGTGGCGTAATCATTACCTGGCATTTTTAGCCAATTAAGAGTGTCTAAATATTGTTCTACAATATCCATTTAGTTCCCACCCTTCCCTTCCTTTTCAGCATAACTCCATCGCATGAAGACGTCTTTAAGAAGGAAATAGAATCTATTTCGAAATTTAGTGTAATTTCATCTACGTACTGTATTTCGGTAATTGATTTGGTTGAAGATGCTCTCCTTTCAGTATATAGCTATTGTTGCTCATGTGAAACTAAGAAATATCCCTGAAGTGATGTCCCACAGGGATAGCATGCATCACATCCATGTACCGCATGCCAAAACATGAGCAGTGGGGTTAAGTTAATTTTGCGAGCGTAGTTAGCCACGGGGAGCAAAAACCATTAGAGGGATGCGATATGAATCATAGATAGTTATGATTCTTTAATTGTCATCCACATACATGAACCATACTGTATATTTTTCCAACTGGTTAGCTTGTGTTTATTATGTATTTCTGACCATTATTATTTTTGCAGATTTCCCAAAGAGATCTCCCAATTGGTTTTATAGGTGTTGTTAGGTAAACTCATGAATGGGTGGTTTGTCCCAATATTCGTGGTCAGAAATAGATAAAACACAGGGTAACGAGTATGAAAATTATACAATTCATGTATTTTGCTATAGATTAAAGTATCATATACAGTCAGTCCTCCTTATTTGCGGGGCTAAGTAACAGAGGCACGCTCGAAAAGCAAGAATCCACAAATGCTGCCATAGGATGGGTTAATTCCTAACCTTCCAACTTTCTACTCATTGCCTATGTGCAGTTGACTAACATACTAAGTAACCCACTGTACTGCCCAATATTGATTTTACTTGGTTCCTATCACAGTGTAAGTATTGTGTTAATTATTGAACAGATTTCAGTAAGCATACAGTACTTTACACATTAAGACTACAGCACACATGAGTCATCACCATACTTGTACATACATGTAATACGTACAGGAACAACAAAACACTGTTGTTTCTATTTAACAATACTCGCTGATACTTTAGTGTTTATTACTGTAATATGTGATATACAACACGATTAAGGTCAAAGTCAAAAACTTCTTTTTGCTATATCGTGGTCAAATCTCATGAAATTTGGTGGGATGATTAGCCATGATTCACAGACAGTTTGATTAGATTTGGGGGAGGAATTGGTCAAGGTCATGAAAAGGTCGAAAACGTCTATTTGCTATATCATGATCGAATCTCATGAAATTTAGTGGGATGATTGGCCATGATCCAAGGACACTTTGATTGGATTTTGTGAGTGATTCTATCAAAAGTCAAGGTCATAAAAAGGTCAGAAATTATTTTTGCTATATCGTAGTCAATTTCTTGGCGATTTACATGAAACTAGTACCAAATGTGTATAATTCGATTGCCCATCTTGTAATATACAACATGTTCAAGGCTAAGGTCACATACAGGTCAAAATGTCTTGGTGCTATATCGAGGTCTGATCTCATGAAGTTTGTTGGGATGATTGACCTTGATCCATTAATGATTTGATTAGATTTGGGGAGTGATTGGTTCAAGGTTAAGGTCACAGAAAGGTCAAAAACACATTTTTGCTATTTCGTGGTGGAATTTTATCCGATTTGCACGAAGCAAGGGCCAAAATGTGCATAATTCAATTACTTATCTTGGGATATACAAAATGATCAAGGTCAAGGTCACATACAGGTCAAAATGTCTTGGTGCTATATCGGGTCCAATCTCGTGAAATTTATCGGGATAATTGACTATGATCCAAGGATAGTTTGATTAGATTTGGGTAGTTGCTGTTTCAAGATCAAGGTTACAAAAAGGTCAAAAAAATCTTTTTTGCTATATTGTGGAGAATTTTTATCCACTTTACATGAAACTAGTGTCAGAATGCGCATAATTAAATTGCCTATCTTGTGATATACAACATGATCAAAGTCAAGGTCGCAAAAAGGTCAAATACGTCTTTTTGCTACGTAATGGTCAAATCATGAAATTTAAAGTATGATGGGCCATGATCCAAGGACAATTTGATTAAATTTTTTTTGGAGTGATTGGGTCAAAGGTGAAGGTCTCAAAAAGGTCAGAAACTTCTTTTTACCATATTGCGGTCCATTGTTATCCAATTTTCATGAAACTAGTGCCAAGATGTGCATAATTCAATAGCCTGTCTTGTGATGCGGTGCTGGCGGTGGTATGTGCTCTACCGGGTGCCCTTTCAAGTTTTTTTATTTAATAGGTTTTATGGTTTTCTGTATTGCGAATGACTGAGTCTGCGAAGAGCGAACTTGCAAATAACAAGGGGTGGTTGTACCTTTGTTTCATTTTCAGAGAGAGAACTTATGAGTTCAAGGTGTTGTTCTTCGGCCTGTCAACAGCCCCACAAGCCATAGGAATAAGACTCTTGTAATACCTAGACAACTGGCTTTTACTGGTGGAGTCAAGATATTGGCTTATCTGCCAAAATCATTCCTGTATGTTGAAGATACTGTATAGGAACTGCTGACAATGTAATATCCAGAGTTCTGAGAGATAGTGTTCTTGGGCCCATACTTTTCATATTGAATAAGCAGGATATATGGTTCTACCTTGAAAACCAGCTTTGATAGACAAGACTTGACCTGCAACGTCCTCCAAAGTACTTGGGCACGGACATAGACATGGTCCAAGCCAAAGTATTTCTATCTTCAATCAGAGCCCAACATTTAAGACAGATTGCAACTGCTTTTCTTGCAAGAAGGAGTTCATTTCGGCTCACATCTCGCAGAAGCTTCTGAGTCACCCTGCCTCCCTAGAGAAACTGGTATCCTTCGGAAGGATGCATTTTCTCTCAGTCCAATGGGCACTAAAGAGCCAATGGTTGCAGACCTCAGACTCCCTGTTGGCTCTTGTGAAGATCCTTCGAGATTTGAGAACAGATCTATCATGGTGGCTGTAGAAGGGGAATTAGTTAGCTGGATTGCCTCTACAGATTTAAACCAGTTTTTCTAATCGTTTCAGATGCTTTTCTTCTGGGGAAGGAACAAATCTCAGGACTATGGTTGCAGGAATACAAGTATTTCTACAAAAAACTATCAGGAACTTATGGCAGTGTATCTAGCATTACTCCACTTTACAGAAATGGTATAAGGCCCTTTGGTAGTGTTGGTGAGCGATAACATGACCGTAGTGATCTATGTCAACAAACAGAGGCTTGGTATCCCACCTCCTTTGTCAGTTGACAGTAGGAATGCAACTCTGGTAAGTGCCATTCATCTTTCAGCCCGATTCATCCCAGGTAAAAAGAACATGATAGCAGACAATCTAAGCTGACTAGGGAAGATAGTTGGTTCAGAATGGTCTTTGGTTCTTCTAGTGGTGACGAGCCTCCTGACTGTATGGTTCCCTGACCGTAAATATGTTCACCACACATCTGAACAACGAAACTACCAGTGCACAGTCAGCCCTCCTTATTCGGTGATATTAGGTAACAGAAACAGGTGTAAGAATTGAGAATCTGTGAATGCTTGGTGCCTTAGGATAGGTTTACTCCTTACCAAACAAACCAGGGACTCAGACACGAAGGTAATTTGTCTACAGGAAACCAAGATCAGTGACAAACCATTTAATCCTGGACTCAATTATCATTTTTGTAGATCCCCTCCTTTGCAAGCTGCAAGAGCTCAAGGGGGTACAGGTTTTATTATTCACAAATATGTAAAATTTGAAACAATCCTTCTCAATACACCACTACAGGCATGTGCAGTTAGAACTCATATCGGGAAAAAAATTACTTTATGCTCGCTATATATTGAACCATCCTTAGAACTTTTCCTCTTAGATCATGCTGGTAA
Organism: Palaemon carinicauda; assembly: GCF_036898095.1. Lineage (NCBI taxonomy): Eukaryota > Metazoa > Arthropoda > Malacostraca > Decapoda > Palaemonidae > Palaemon > Palaemon carinicauda. Next base: position 165,359,678 of record NC_090728.1, on the reverse strand, counting down.
TCCAAGAAGGCTTAGACTTTCTGACCTCCAAGACCTGATCAATCAGCTTCCTGCCCCTTTTATTTTAATGGGTGATTTTAATGCAAAGCATACTTTATGGGGTGGAAATGTGTGCGATAGATGGGGTAATCTTGTTGAAGAATTAATCGACAACAATGATGTAATACTAATGAATGATGGTTCTCCAACTAGGTATGATGTATTCCACAACTCTACATCAGCCATTGATTTGTCAATCTGTTCCTCATTCATTCGATTGGACTACCTTTGGTCAGTAAATGAACACCTACATGGCAGTGACCATTGGCCAATAATGTTAAATTATGTCCATAATCTTCCTTCTCAGTGTCCACCAAAATGGAAGATAGACGAGGCAGACTGGGCAGCTTATGAAAACTGTTCACACACCAATAAAGAGTATGATGGATTTACATCTCCAGTGCATGCCTATCAACATCTTGAAAATGTTATTGATGATAATGCTAGCAAGTTTATACCTAAAACATGCGGTTTACCTCATCGCTCTGTAGTTCCTTGGTGGAGTAAAGAATGTGCCAACGCAAGAAAAGTGACCCGAACTTGCTTCAGAAGATACTTAAGAACAAACTATGTAGCAGATAGAATAGCGTACCTCAGAGCCTGTGCCAAACAAAAAAGAACTTTTAAAAAAGCAAAGAGAGCATCTTGGAAGAAATATATATCTAATATTAATACCAAAACTCCTTCAAAGGAAATATGGGACAAGATTAGAAAACTTCAAGGTAAATTCGTCCCTAAGCCTCTACCAATATTAAGGGAAAATTATAGATATATATATATATATGACCCCAAAGATGTAGCAGAGGTTCTTGCTAAGCACTTTGCCCATGTATCAAGTGCTGACAACTATTCCCCAGCATTTCAACAAATTAGAGCATCAACGTTTGTTGTTCCTCCTGCTTCTTCAAATACTGAAGCTTTTAACCTGCCTTTTAATATGGAGGAGATGCAAAATGCTATCTCTAGCTCTTCTTTAACTGCCCCAGGTGAGGATGGCATCCGGTATGAAATGATATCACATCTTCCAGTGGATACCAAGGAATTTTTATTAGAAACCTTTAATGGTCTATGGGCTTCCCATACATCTGATTCCTGGCATACTTCAATTGTAATTCCAGGCCACAAGTCTGGTAAAGACCCAGAACTGCCATCCTTGACCAGTCGCATATGCAAACTATTTGAGAGAATGATCAACAACAGACTTGTGTGGTATCTAGAATCAAAAAATCTTTTATCTAACAGGCAGTTTGGTTTTAGGAAGAACCGAAGTACTCTAGACCCTTTGCTGATGTTATCAAGGGAAATTTCAAATGCTTTTTCTAACCAAAACCAGGTGGTGGGTGTCTTTTTTGACCTCGAAAAGGCATATGACGCCACCTGGAGGGGTGGTATTTTAAAGCAATTGGCCTCGTGGGGTATAGGAGGACATATGTTCTCTTTTATTGAAGAATTTTTATCAAACCGCTCAATTAAAGTGAGAGTAGGGTCAGAACTATCTTCATCCTACATGCAAGAAGGTGTCCCTCAAGGCAGCGTATTGAGTGTGACCTTGTTTGCTGTTGCTATTAATAGTCTCATTAGTCACATACCTCCTGGCATACAAGGATCACTATTTGTCGATGACTTTGCAATTTATTGTAGTGGATCATCTGCACTACAAGCATGCCAAAATCTTCAAATTGCAATAAATGCTGCTTCCGCTTGGGCAAATTCTCGTGGATTCATGTTTTCTCCTCAGAAGACCAAAGCCATTTGCTTTACTCGTACTCGTAAAAGGGAAGAGATCCCCACCCTTTTCTTAAATGATTGTATTTTGCCATATGAGGATAGTGTCAAGTTTCTTGGAGTCATTTTCGACAAGAAAATGACATTTGGTCCCCATATAAATGACCTATCTATCAGGGTTAAGAAGTCGCTGAACATTCTGAAAGTGGTATCGCATTTTGATTGGGGTGCTGATAGAACAACTTTGCTTAGAATTTATACATCTTTGTGTCTGAGCAAGTTATACTATGCATGCCAAATATATGGGTCAGCTACAAAGACTTTACTTGGAAAACTTGATATTGTTCACAATGCTGGGCTTCGCATCTGCACAGGTGCTTACAGAACATCTCCCATTGACAGTCTCTATGTTGATTCTGGCATACCTCCCCTTTCCATTCGCAGAGAGGAGTTGAGTTTGAGGTTTTTAGCTAGGTCCCTTGCTGTGAGAAACAATCCTAACTGTAAATATGTTAGGGCGCCTTTAGATCGGGCTCCTAACAGATCTAGAGTGCCTAAGCCTTTGGAAGTACAGCTGAAAAATGATGCTAGAGAAGTAGGCTTGTTAACAGCACAGATAGCAGAGGTAGGATATCCCAAGTCTCCTCCTTGGTGTAATCCCCCTGTTAAAGTATGTTTTACGGCAGGAGGGAAAAATACCTTACCTAGTAGGGTAATAAAAAGCGAGTTTTTAAATCATGCTGCTCAACATCATGGGAAACATGTTTTTACAGATGGCTCCAAATCGGCTGCAGGAGTTGGAAGTGCAGCTGTGGTGGGGGATATTGTTATTAGAAGGAAACTCCCATCCTCTTGTTCAATTCTTACTGCTGAGCTGTACGCAATAATTCTCGCAGTCCAACACATTTTTAAAAATGGCAACCAAAATAGTTTTTATACAATTTTTACGGATTCCAATAGTGTTTTACTCTCATTAAAACAAATTATGCCAGGCCATCATCTAGTACAAGAGGTGCAGGACTGGTTAGTACTTCTGCAGTCTAGGAAGAGTATCAGTGTTCACTTCTGTTGGGTCCCTGCCCATGTTGGGGTGGATGGAAATGAACAAGTAGATAAGGCAGCAAAGGAAGCTTCAGGGCTAAGTAATCCATCACCCTTGAGTATTCCTTACAAAGATCTTAAAAGTGAGATTCATCTTTACTGTAAAAATGAGTGGCAAGCTCGATGGTCTGAACTGACCACCAATACAAAATTGAAGCAAATCCACCCATTGGTGGATAAATGGTCATATTGTAATTCTACAAGTAGAAGGGATACCATTATTTTAACTAGGCTGCGTATTGGCCATACACATGCAACGCACAATTATTTAATGAAGAGTGGGGAAGGGAGACAGGCCCCTCTTTGTAATACCTGTCAAGTGACAATGGATGTTAAACATATTTTAGTCGATTGTCCTGTTTTTAATCTTCAGAGGAGGACACATTTACTCCAGGACAAACCTTTAAGAGATATACTGGGGGAAAACTGTAATACCCTGAACTTGAGAAAATTTATACAAAGTATTGGGTTATATTACGAGCTATAATTGATTTTATTAATTTATTTATTTATTTTACCCTTTTAATCCCTATTTATTTCACATCTAGATTTTATTGTATGAAAGTGTTATGATTTGTATTAAAGGTTAAAATGATACTAAATGGTGTGAGTGTACAGATATGATTGAATGATTTTCGTTATATAGCGCTGAATGGCCTTTGATGCCCCAGTGCTTGGCTTAATGCCTAAATCCTATTTTCAATTCAATTCATTCCTTACCAAACAACTTGCTGTCCATTGACTATGTATGGTTGACTAACTCACTAAGTAACCCGCTGTACTGTCTAATGTTGTTTTTACTTAGTTTCTATCACAGTATAAGTATTGTGTTAATGATTGAACACATCTCAGTAGGTGTATAGTACATGTACATTTGTGTACTATGTACACAGTAAGATTACGGTACACATAATAAAAGTCAACCCCACTCATACGTATATGTAATATGTACAGTAGCAACACAACACTGTAGTTCATATTTAACAACACGCTTGGATACCGTAGTGTATATTACTGTAGGATATGTACAGTAGTATCACTACAGTACAGCTTAATTAGCAAAGGTATCGTAAGTCGTTGCTGTTTTCAGCATGTTGACTTGCACCATTCAAACTTGCCATACACAGCCTATATTTACATTACAGTCAGCCCTCCTTATTCACAATGGTTAGGTAAGAGAATCTGGCACGAAGACCGAGAATCCGCGAATACTTGCTGCCCTAGGGTGGGAGAACTCGTAACCTTATCAACTCACTGCCCATTGCTTATGCGCAGTCGACTTACACACTAAGTAATACTGCCTAATACTGTTTTTACTTGGTTTCTATCACAATACAAGTATTTTGTAAATGAATGAACACATTTTAGTAAGCGTATAGTACATGTGTACACTATGTACTATACACAGTAAGGAGACAGTACAGTACAGTACATAACACTACAGTAGACATTGGGTCACAACAAAACACCTGTTGTTCCTATCTAACACATCGCTTGCGCCACGAGAGTACTTCTTCTGAACCAGTGAATTATATATATATATATATATATATATATATATATATATATATATATATATATATATATATATATATATATATATATATATATATAATGGTTATGAAGTTCAACACAATATCGTCCCCAAATGGAATGCATAGTGAGATAGAACCCCTAGTCAATAAATGAAAGGCAATGTCGCTATCAATCATGCCACCAGCCGCTCCAAAAGAAGTGTGAACCTAATTGCTAACTACATTTCAGGATTTACTTGGGGAGACCAGTTTTTCATACCAGCGAGTTTTGCACAATTTCCCGATTCGCTAAAACTAGCTGGTATGAAAGACAAGGTAGATCCTTAAATGTAGTTAGCACTTAGGTTCCGACTTCTTTTAAGATTCTCTGGTGGCATGGTTGATAGTGACCTTGCCTTTCATTTGAAGAGACTAGGGTTCGATCCCTGTATGAGGTAGAGATTGGATTACTGTAGTAACTGTGCATTATGAGTTGTAATGAAATATGGGTGTGAAACCCCTTAGAGTGTTGAAAGATATTTTCAAATCAGTATGCTTGTTTTACCATTTCATTGGTCATGTGGTTTGTTCCCTTAGTGTTCTTTTCTTATGGGGTCCTTAGTAAAAATCTTCCACGAGATTAATGTATATACAAAGATATTTATGAATGACCTGGAAATATATTTTACCTATTGAATGCCTGAAACAAGTCAGTTCCCTTAATTAAAATTTAAGCAATATAATTGAGAATAAAATATAAATTATATGCTTATATGCAGTCATATAACACGATATATCATTAAATTGTAGTTTGGCGTGCCGCACGGAGTGCACTTCAGGCATTACTTAAGGTCTTTGTTGTTTCCCATCGCCTCCCACCTGTTACTCATACTGTAACCTTCTGTAAATCCGTTTTAAAGGTTTAAAGGCCACTCATGAATGGCTGAGGCAAGGGACAGTGACATTGCTTTATCAAGCAAGACAATGCCCTTGAGTCTGTCCATTTATACATATGATCAGCGCTCAAGCCCCCTCTCCATCCAAGATAGGACTAAGGAGGGCCTATCAGTGGCTGCTGATGAATAGGCAGATAGACCTATAGGCTCCCATAAACCCCCATATTCTTAGCTCACAAGGATGGTGAGATTGCAGTGACCAAAGAAACTAAAGAGTTTGAGCTGGACTGAACCTCAGTCTGGCGATCACCAATCAGGGACGTTACCACATAGGCCACCACAACCCCTCTTCCTTTTTATCTTCGTGTCCAACATGCTTCATTACTTCATAGTGCTACTTCCGGTTTCCCTCCTTATTGCATTTGTGTTAAATGGTCTCCTAGGCCCCAGCGCTGGGCTACATGGCCCAAATTTATGAAATTCACAAACCCAATCATAGTTTGACCTACTTCGTAGTCCAGAGACTGGAATAAATACATTATAAGTTTAGAAAGGGTAATCTCGTCAGACCTTACCGAGGCTGGAGCTGAATGCGAGGATAACTGTCCCCAGAGTTAATTGCTAGAATCTTCGAGCAAACCTTCTTATCAAAAGTGTCCGAAATCGATAGCATATCACATTTGTCTATTAGATATCACGTCACCGTTTAAAAATGTAGTGATTTCAAAAGTTCAAACGCAGCAAATGTTTTTATGTTGAACAGGCTGACGTAAGTCTTTTTATAGTTTATATATGAAATACCTGTTTTGATGTTACTGTTCTTGAAATATTTTGTTTTAGTTGTTCATCATTTCTCATATTGTTTATTTATTTCATTATTTCCTTCCTCCCTGGGCTGTTTTTTTCCTGTTGGAGCCCTTGGGCTTATAGCACCTTGCTTTTCCAACTAAGGTTGTAGGTTAGCTAACAACAACAACAATAATAATAATAATAATAATAATAATAATAATAATAATAATAATAATAATAATAATAATAATAATAATAATAATCAAACCTCAATGAGAAGATGTGAATGCATAGGGTGGTCTGAACTATAAAAAATCTTATGCATCGTGTACGAATAATTAATTGAACGACGATGCCAGGGAATAAAGTCCAAATAAGTGATAAGGAATAGATAGACAACAAGTTTAAGGAAATTCTTTTATGCTCATATAAATATTCTACTTTATTTGTTCAAATTGAAGACTGGCTAAATTTTATCTCATAAACACTTGTGACGGACAAAATAATGAGGTACAATTAATGATGTAATACTTATTTAAGAAAAGTAATTTTTGTAGTAAAGTATTTTAGAAAGTGTTTAAGTTTGCGTTGCTTTACTCAAGTGGTTAAAGGAAGGTATTTTACAGTCAATTTATTTTAGAAAATGTAACGCGATTGCCTATTGCTGATTGTGGGTGAAAAGCTGGCTTCACTTACAGAATTATTAATTCCATTCTATAAACGTTATTATCATATAATGTATCGTCTGAGAAAGTTGTTATTGTAATATGTACGTATATCTTTATAGGAATTTGCCTTCGGTGTCTACCGATTAGTTTCTATAGCGACTTGTAACTTTAGTGACCCAAGTCATTTCCCAATTTGTATTTAATACAGTTTTGTAACTTTAGCGACCCAAGTCATTTCTCAATTTGTATTTAATACAGTTTTGTAACTTTAGCGACCCAAGTAATTTCTCAATTTGTATTTAATACAGTTTTGTAACTTTAGTGACCCAAGTTATTTCTCAATTTGTATTTAATACAGTTTTGTAACTTTAGTGACCCAAGTCATTTCTCAATTTGTATTTAATACAATTTTGTATTATCACTCCTTAACGTCAAAATAGCCGTTTTTAAAACTGTAAATGTCTGGCAACATTTATTCCAAGATTATATACCATTTTTTTACGGCAAATTTTTAAAATTGTACCGTAAGCTAAATGTGTACTTTATTTGTTACGTGCTTTAGAACTTCACAGAATATTGTATTTAGCACATGTGAAGATTCAAAGAATATTTTGATTAGATATTCTGTGGATTTGTGTAAATCCTCGTTTGGAATAGTATTATATATTGAAAGAATCATAAAAAAACACATATATTTAAAAAAAAAAAAAATCTGAATTTTTAAGATTATACTACAAATTGATTTGATTTTGTAATATTTATTTCAAAAGTAGTATTATAATCACTAGGAAATATTGGAAACGTCTATTTTGGTTATGATAATATAAGAAAAGTATATGTAAATGTATCATGTTGCTATAAAATAACTCGAGTAAATGTAAATAAGGAATTAGACTTGTCGATAAAAACTAGACGATTCCAAACGGTGATCGGGTCCCGTTAATGAATATCTCGTCGCTTTTGGAGATGTTGGGTTATCTGCATACACACGATTACCTGGTTTTATATGTGGCCCCGTTTGGCGGACGATAGTTATTAGATCACTGGTTCCCAACCTGAGGGAAATTTCCCCCTGGGGGAAAATTTGAAGCTTCCAGGGGGGAAATAATTACACTACTTACTAACTAAAACAAGCGGAAAATGTCCACATAGTACGTGCGGCAATTTGTTGTTAGCCATTCAATTGTGATATGATCATATCATTTCTCACTGACATGATATTCAAGGGGAGAACTGGAATATCATGCCCATTTCTGAGGCAGGCGAGTGGGCATGAGGGCTGGGCGGGGCATGAAGGGGGAAATCTGGATGGTTGAACTGGGTGCAGGGGGGAAATGACTGAAAAAGGTTGGGAACCACTGTATTAGATCTTCAAAGTTGGAGCGGATGTTATGTTGACCAGGCTGACATGAGTCTTATTATAGTTTATATATGACATATCTGTTTTTTGACGTTGTTAATAGTTTATATATGACATATCTATTTTGACGTTGTTACTGTTTTTAGAATGATTTATTGTTGATTTGTTCCCATCATTTATTTATTTCCTTATTTCATTTCCTCACTGGGCTATTTTTCCCTATTGGAGCCCTTGGGCTTATAGCATCTTGCCTTTCCAACTAGGGTTGTAACTTGGCAAGTTATAATAATAATAATAATAATAATAGTAATAATAATAATAATAATAATAATAATAATAATAATAATAATAATAATAATAATAATAATAATAATAATAAAAATATAAAAGGAATTTACGGACGGGGAAATAATAATTTGGGAGAATAAGTGAAAGCGCATGCCATTGTAAATGTCTTCTAAGTGAACAATGCTCGGAATTTGTTGAAATGTAGAATAAAATGTTATTCGTCGAAGAAATATTGAAATTAGTTAAGTTTGGTTCTTATCTGAAATTGAAATGTATTACGTATATATTTCTAGGCTGGTAGTTGACTGAAAGAGCAACATGCCATGCATCTCAAGTTGTATATGTGTAACTGCATAGTGCTGTTCCTTTGCTGATCTCTCTCTCTCTCTCTCTCTCTCTCTCTCTCTCTCTCTCTCTCTCTCT
>NC_090728.1:165340875-165345875 GCF_036898095.1 Palaemon carinicauda | reverse complement strand
AGGTCAGGTGAATTTAATTTTAGATAGAATTCTTTTGGAGAACATACGTCTATTTTAACCCGATATTACAGCTAACATTGAGAGTGGCTGTCGTAGCCAGATTCATTATATTTTCTCTCGGCGCTATACGTTCATTTTTCTCTTGAATTAATGATAAAGAATGAAAAGCCAAGTTCAAGTTACTCCAGAAATTACTGTATGTGAGCGGCCTGAATTGGACAAAATGAATCCATTTCATATTACATATAAGGTAACCGTAATATCAATTTAGTTGCGAGATAATTGTAGGAAAAAAATGAAGGAATTGGTAGATTGCGCTGTGAAGTAATTGGTAGATTGCGCTGTGAAGGAACTGTTAGATTGTGCAGTGAAGGAATTCGTAGATTGCGCAGTATGATAGGCTTTAGAATAAGACTGCTTTGGGTTTTTATAGAATAAGAAAAAGAGCTTTTTTGTTGGTTGTTGGATAAAGAGGAAGGGGAAATTCACAGTATGTACAAATATAAGATAATTATCTGATATATGATCCTTGAGAGTCTAGTTAAAATAGCGCTGTATGATTGTTTTTGCCAATGCTTGCCACAAACACATTGTAAAAAAAACTCCGTAAATTTAAGCCGAAGTTCTTAAAAATATACGGTTCTCAGCCGTATTTGGGTAAAATACAGGCGACCGTAATTTTTACCCTACTTTGTTATTATCTTTTACGAGTTGGTGACCGTAATATCATTCCTTTGCGGTGGCCTGGTGGTAGCGTCCTTGCCTGGTGATTGCCAGACTGAGGTTCGAGTCCAGCTCAAACTCGCTAGTTCCTTTGGTCACTGCAAGCTCACTGTCCTTGTGAGCTAAGGATGGCCCTATATGTCTATCTGCTGAGTCATCAGCAGCCATTGCCTGACCCTCCTAGGTCCTAGCTTGGGTGGAGAAGGAGCTTAGGCGCTGATCATGCGTAATATGGTCAGTCTCTAGGACATTGTCACTGTCCCTTGCCTCTTCCATTCTTGAGCGGCCTTTAAGCCTTTAAATATATCCGTTTTTAAAACGGCAAATGCCTGGCAATATTTATTCCTTGATTTTTACCGTGATTTTTTACCGTAAATTTTTTAACAGTTCAGCGGATTATAGGCAACATGATGACCAACTACGAGAGAGTTTGTGCCAGTAAAAGAAGGGAAGAAACGTGAGAAATTTCCACATTTTGAGTTGAAAATTTTAATCAACAGAAAAGTGTTTTCATTATATGTCATTCTAAGCAGCTCTTCTTGGAGGACACTCCAAAATCAAACCATTGTTCTCTATTCTTGGGTAGTACCATAGCCTCTGTACCATGGCCTTCCCACTGTCTTGGGTTAGAGGTCTCTTGCTTGAGGGTACACTCTGGTACACTTTTCTATCCTATTTCTCTTCCTCTCGTTGTTTTGAAGTTTTTATCCTCTTTATTTTCAAGTTTTTATAGTTTACATATGAAAGATTAATTTTAATGTTATTGTTGTTCTTAAACTTCTCTTGTAGTTTTCGTATTTCCTTTCCTCGCTGGGCTTTTTTTTTTTTTTTTTTTTTTTTTTTTTTTTTTTTTTTTTTTTTTTTTTTTTTTTTTGTTAGAGCCCTGGGTCTTATAGCATTCCGCTTTTAAAACTAGGATTATAGTTTAGCAATTAATAATAATAAGGGATGGGAATTAGAGTTAACCCTACCCCCCCCCCTCGCAAACACGGAAAAGATATTTTGTGTGCTCTGGATATGTGGAGATACCTTAACGTGGTGAAGAGGTTTGCGTATCGCCATGATCAGCAAAGCTGTACTATGTCAGGGCCACCCATACTAGGTTGCTTTGCTATGAGCGATTAGACGAAAATCTCCCACCATCACCAATCCACAATGACCAGCGTGGTGATCAAAACTGGTCAAACCGTGCCCCGGACATAAGGACATGTGTGAGGCCTTTGTCCTGCAGTGGACCAGAAACGGCTGCATTTGTTGATGTTGGATATGTGCAATCAAATTATACGTATTTCTGTCTTCACCCCTTTCGAATAAAAAAACGAGAGAGAGAGAGAGAGAGAGAGAGAGAGAGAGAGAGAGAGAGAGAGAGAGAGAGAGAGAGAGGGGGGGGTTAGGTACATATGAATGCTACCTCCACAACATCACAGGTGATTAGGTTAAGGACCGGTTTCTTTCAAAAGTAGATTATGATTATCATTATCGTTATTATGATAATCATTATCATCATTGTGATTATCATTATGGTTATTCGTATATAATGCTATGATTCGTTAAAAGTTTTTTTTTTTTCTTGAAATACTAGAGAGAGAGAGAGAGAGAGAGAGAGAGAGAGAGAGAGAGAGAGAGAGAGAGAGAGAGAGAGAGAGAGAGATGTTATTAAGAACCATTGTACATGTGATGAATAAGAACAAAGATGTATGAATGAAAAAAGATCCTACGAGTTTTCCTAATAATTACAAGTATTCTAAATTGTATCCTATCTACTGTAGAATTCAAAGGAATCGATAAATCAAAGAGGGAATGGGAGAAGGGATGGAAAGAAAGTTTTCGCAGGAAACTAATCGGAAATTAGACATGGAAAGATTTAGAGTAAAATAATTGCAGTCGTCCTCTTATAAATGGATGAAATGAACAAACTCTGTCATATTTAACTCCTTAGGAAGTAAACTTATGTCTGGACTGATGACCAGTGGTTGGGGAGCAGGCGAGTTAGATTAACATGGTGTGTAAGGAGGAGGGGTGTTCAACTGGTTTGCTTCTCAACGAAATTGAATGCATTTTACGCCTGGTATATATGTGATGAAAAAATAATTATTTGTGATATATTAATAAAATAGAAATCTCTCTCTCTCTCTCTCTCTCTCTCTCTCTCTCTCTCTCTCTCTCTCTCTCTCTCTCTCTCTCTCTTTCATTTATCAATGTATGTTTAAATGTGATGGCCCTCCTTTGGACCAGTCTGTGCTGGGCCATGTTTTTAGCTGTCCTCTCCTCGTCTATCCTGTGGGAGATATCATGTGAGGTTACTTTCCTTAAATAACCTTTTCCTCAAATACCTGGTTGTCACAAAAGTATATAGAAGGTTTATCAGATTTATATTAATCTTTTGAGTTTCCTTGATGGCAAATTTATTGTGGCTTAGCTAAATATAGTAGACTCCAAAATCAAACCATTGTTCTCTAGTCTTGGGTAGTGCCATAGCCAATGTACCATGATCTTCCACTGTCTTGGAGTAGAGTTATTTGCTTGAAGGTACACATGGGAAAACTATTCAATCTTTTTTCTTATTTCCTTTCCTCATTGGGCAGTTTTCCCTGTTGTAGCCCTTGGGCTTCCAGCTTCCCGCTTTTCCAATTAGGGTTTTAGCTTAGCTATTTGTATGAGTAATAGTATGTAAATATACTGTGTGTATATATATATATATATATATATATATATATATATATATATATATATATATATATATATGTATGTATATATATTCATTGGTAGATGCACAAATTGCATAAATATCTTTAATTTTTCAATACTATTGATAGTTTTATCGCCTCTTTTTCAACGTACAGTCTTTATCATTTTTCTATTTTTAAAACACGGTTTGCGTCTCTTACTTACAAAATTAACATAGGCACATTTAAGTAATAACATTTACATCAACATTAACAATCTAAATGTAATGTAAAACTCGCTATAAATATTGATATTGATATAAAGTACGAAAGTCCCTCTAGCAAGTTTATGCAAATCAGTCGCGAATTGTAATAATTCATAATCTTTAACACAACCCTGTTTTTGCATAACCCTCAAAATTTATAATTTTTTATAAGATTTTATTATTAAATGAAACTCTTTATACCAAAGTCAGTGTTTTCAATCCAAACTGTTAATGATTGTCCTGAATGAAGAATTCAAACGTTATCTTCTGTTGTCATAATGAGTTTAATGAGTTTTATATTTAAATTATGTTTGAATAAAGTGTCAAAAAACAATTTCCGATTATTATATGATGATATATACGGGCAATATAGGGAAATAGAAAGACTTTAATTACCTTCTGGATTTTGAGCAAAGATTGTCATTTGTTCTATTCTTCAACACTTTATTTATTTCAATATCTTTAATTTTTGTTTTCCTTAGTAAGTATATTTTTTTAAGGAGGAGTTCGTGTTGATACCAAAACATGATAAAACATAAAATATCCTTAATTTTGTTATTTTTCAACATATTTTATGCACTCTCCTCTATCTTTTCAATTTTATTTTGCATAGTAAATTTAATTTTTCAAGTGCTAGTTCATGTTGATACCAAAACATAATAAGAAATAAAATATCCTGAACTTTATACATAGGAAGTCGACTTTTAGCAAAATGAATATTGCATCCATCAACTTATCAATTATAGAAGTCTGACATTTCCGAGAATAGGCCCAGAAATCCGAGATTTTATTGATAGACTTTGCAGAGGGTAATCTGTCTTCTCGAATTTTTTTTTTTTTTTTTTTTTTTTTTTTTTTAGGAATACTCGTAAGAATGTATAAAATTGTGCTAAATTCTGGGAACGTTTGAGAGGGAAGTACATATACGTTACGAATGTATTGAATCGTAATCAGGTTTGAAAAGGGGTTGGTGGTCTTGCAGCCTCATTCCAAGGGGAGGTTAACACTTTTTATATACCATTTCAGTATATATATATATATATATATATATATATATATATATATATGTGTGTGTGTGTGTGTGTGTGTATAAAAAATAGTATTAGGTAGTGGCTAACAAAAATACATCTAGTCTTAGGAATAAGGTTGAAATGCTTACACCCACCAGATCGTTATAAGAAAGCTGTGTAGGTGGATAGTCCTTCATATTTCACTTTTGACATCCCATTCTCAAAATGACCCATTCACCCAAAATAATCCTAGTCCTTTGTCCATTATCTCTAATTGTTTTAAACCTTCCTTGTATGCAAGTTTTCGCCAGCGTCCTCGTTACCTCTGCCAACGA
>NC_090728.1:165328375-165333375 GCF_036898095.1 Palaemon carinicauda | reverse complement strand
ATATAAAGCAATATCCTCCCCTCTCAACCAGCCTGCTGACTGGTTTTGTTTGATTATTTGGCGAGCATATCAATATCTTGATTGATACACCTATACAGTATGCAGATACACTTACGGGATAATCTCTCTCTCTCTCTCTCTCTCTCTCTCTCTCTCTCTCTCTCTCTCTCTCTCTCTCTCTCTCTCTCTCTCTATATATATATATATATATATATATATATATATGCATATATACATACATATATAAATATATATACATACATCTATATGTATATATACATATATATGTGTATATATGTATATATGTATATATATATTTATATATTTATATATGTATATATAATATATATATATATATATATATATATATATATATGAATATATAAATTGATTTATATATACATATATAAATATATAAATATATATACATACATATATATATACTGTATATATATATACATATATATATATATATATATATATATACACACACACATATATATATATATATACATGTATGTATATATATGTATATTTTTATATGTATATATATATATGTAGAGAGAGAGAGAGAGAGAGAGAGAGATCATCAGTCGTAACTAGTCCACTGCAGGACCAAGGACCTCAGATGTCCTTCCACTCCCGTCTGTTTATGGTCTTTTCATAGCTCGTCTATCCATTGTCTTCTCTTCCTTCCCCTGCTTCTTTTGCAATCTCTAGGAATCTATTCTGTTATTCTTTATGTCCATCCATTATCTGTCATTCTCATTATATGTCCTGCCCATGTCCATTTCTTTTACTTAAGTTTCATAATATCCTTTGCCTTAATTTACTCTCGTATCCAGGTTATTTTTCTGTTTCTTAGTGTTATTCCTGTCATTATGCTTTCCATAACTGCTTGAGTTGTAACTAGTTTATGTTCTAAGCCTTTATTAAGGCTCCAAATCTCCGATACATAAATTAATACTGGTAGGACCATCTGATTAAGTGGTTTTCTTTTTAGAGTGACATTTTGATTTCCATAATTACATTTTGTTTACCAAAAGCTCTCCATCCCATGCTTATCCTTCGTTTTAAATTCGGTCTCATGGCCTGTGGAAGCACTATCTGTCCTATTGTACTAATATTCATTAACAATCTCTAGTGGTTCGTCCATAGCCCTTATTTGTTGTCTGATTTTTCATTAAACATCTTAGTTTTACTCATATTCATTTTCAGTCTTACATATCTGCTTTTTCTAT
Source organism: Palaemon carinicauda (assembly GCF_036898095.1). Lineage (NCBI taxonomy): Eukaryota > Metazoa > Arthropoda > Malacostraca > Decapoda > Palaemonidae > Palaemon > Palaemon carinicauda. Next base: position 165,332,134 of record NC_090728.1, on the reverse strand, counting down.
TCAAATCTTCTATCATCTTTTGTGATTCCTCTCATGTTTCGCTAAGCAAAACTATGTCATCTGCAAATCCGAAGTTGTCAAGTTATACTCCATTAATATTAATTCCTACATTTTCCCAATCTAAAATCTTAAAAAATTCTTTTTTAGGCTCGCTGTGAATAATTTAGGAGAGATGGGGTCTCCCTATCCAAGTCCTTTTTTAATCGGAATTTTTTTTCACTATATGTAGGTTTATGGTAGCTCTACTTCCTGTATAGATATTTTTAATGTTCAAATTTAAGATTCATCTATTCCTTGTCTTTAAAGGGCTGTAATTTGTTGAACGTTGTTACATTTGTGGTGAGTTAGAATGTGGAGATAAAGTGGGGAATATTGTATATGATCGATTAGAATGAGAGGAAGACAGGAGTGTGTAACAATTGGGTGATTGAGATGAGAAATGGGAACGTTTCTAGGAAATCTTATTCTCAGGGAAAACAGAAACGTTAATGTCGCCACATACTTTATTGCAAACGTTTTGACATTTCAATTGTCATCATCAGTGCTACTTGAAGTAAAGATAAGAGAAACAATATGATTTCACAATTAAAATTATATAAAATAAGTAATGAATTATTAAAAAATAACTACAAATTGAATTAAAGAAATCAGTCTGTTACGAAAAAGGGTGAGTGTGTATGGTGGTCCACTGACTGTTGAAGCCTTCTATGCAAGTATATAATGTGGCGGATGTTGTAGAAGTTTCCTGCACTTATGTTGAAGGGTTAAATAGAGTAATATATTTTTTATATAACTTGTTACTGGAAAACACACTCCCACAAATTGCCGAACCAGCTGGTTAGGAAAGGGGGAGGGGGTGAAAGGGTTTAATGTGTGTGTGTGCATATCTATCTCAATCCGTGATTGTATTTGTCTTAGTTTATGCAGTACATAAATACATTAGAGCAAGTAGGCTCGTTCTACTCAAGGCCTTGGTTCCACCATGGTCCGGGAATCTATTCCGATCCACGAATCTCCTGTCAGCATAACTGGGAATCGATACTAACCTTAGCTGGGGTCAAGCAAAAAGACATGAGGCCTCCAACACTCTTGATGGAGATTTATTGAATTGGGAAGGTACTATCCTTATCGCCACGCCCTCTATAGGTGTGTGTGTGTATATATATATATATATATATATATATATATATATATATATATATATATATATATATATATTTATATATTTATATATAAATCTAATATACATACATACATATACATATATAATATATACATATATATATATATATATATATATATATATATATATATATAAATGTATGTATATATATAAATATATATATATATATATATATATATATATATATATATATATATATATATATATATACAGTATTATAGTATATACAATATGTTGATTGATTAACTTGAAGCTTACACTCTCGTCGCTTATTCAGTATTAACTGCAACAAGTGTTTCATTTACATTAGTCACGAAGTCCATTTTGGCTCGATGTGACTGATCTTTTGTATTTTGTTTTTGTCGTCTTGACGAAGGTATACTAAACTCTGCTTGAAGCTAAGGAATGAAAAACAAGACTCTAACAACTATTCTGATAACTTTCTCTTACAAGAGACTGCACATAACGCTCGTGTTGGTGGGGACGATCTTTCTTCTTCTTCTTCTTTTTCTTCTTCTTCTTCTTCTTCTTCTATATAATACCGAGAGGGATTATTTCATATCCAGTTCCGTGGAATCTATTATATCGGACATTAATGCCTAAGGTTGTCGTTGGAATAGAATTGCTCTATTACCTTCAGTCAGCGACCATTCCACACCCCGTTCGCGCGCTACAGTGCTTCTTACATTTTTTTGTGAATTCACGAAGATATTAAAACTTACGAAATATCCCTAACTTTTCCAGTCTTTGTACCGTCATTATTCTTGTTTTGTCTCTATAATTCTTTGAGTCGATTCCGTCACCTTTGATCGCATGAAAAGGTACAGTTTTTGCCACCTATTTCTTTGGATCCTTTTCCTCATCCAGATTAGCTTACACGTCATCATCAGCACGATTACCCCTCCTCACCCCAGCGACTGGCCCTTCCTCACCCCCAGCGAATGGCCCTTCCTCACCCCAGCGAATGGCCCTTCCTCACCCCAGCAAATGGCCCTTCCTCGCCCCAGCGACTGGCCCTTTCTCACTCCAGCGACTGGCTCTTCCTCACCCCAGCGACTGGCCCTTCCTCACCCCAGCGATTGGCCCTTCCTCACCCCAGCGATTGGCCCTTCCTCACCCCAGCGACTGGCCCTTCCTCACCCCAGCGAATGGCACTTCCTCACCCCAGCGACTGGACCTTCCTCACCCCAGCGAATGGCACTTCCTCACCCCAGCGACTGGCCCTTCCTCACCCTAGCGACTGGCCTTCCCTCACCCCAGCGAATGGCTCTTCCTCACCTCAGCGACTGGCCCTTTCTCACTCCAGCGACTGGCTCTTCCTCACCCCAGCGACTGGCCCTTCCTCACCCCAGCGATTGGCCCTTCCTCACCCCAGCGACTGGCCCTTCCTCACCCCAGCGAATGGCACTTCCTCACCCCAGCGACTGGACCTTCCTCACCCCAGCGAATGGCACTTCCTCACCCCAGCGACTGGCCCTTCCTCACCCTAGCGACTGGCCTTCCCTCACCCCAGCGAATGGCTCTTCCTCACCTCAGCGACTGGCTCTTCCTCACCTCAGCGACTGGCCTTTCCTCACCCCAGTAACTGGCCCTTCCTCACCCCAGTAACTGGCCCTTTCTCACGCCAGCGACTGGCCCTTCCTCACCCCAGCGACTGGCCCTTCCTCATCCCAGCGACTGGCCCTTCCTCACCCCAGCGACTGGCCCTTCCTCACCCCAGCGACTGGCCCTTCCTCACCCTAGCGACTGGCCCTTCCTACCTCCGGCGATTGGCCCTTCCTCATCCCAGTGACTTCTTCAGCTACTAAGTGCCATAACGTTTAGGTTTCTATACGTGTAGCTCTAGTGTATCTATTTAATTCAATCTACAATGACACGTTTACCAATTTTTCCTATAATCTTCATTATGAAGCGAAGGCTTCCATGGTTTCTTCTTTAGTTTTGATACACTTGAAAAAAAACTGTAATTCTAATCGGAAATTAAAATTCTCCGTAACAATATACTGTTCTCAGCCGTATTTCAGTAAAGTACAGGCGACCGTAATTTTTACCCTACTTTGTTATGATTTTTTACGGATTAGTGACCGTGCTAATACTCATTTACGTCAATATATCCATTTTTAAAACGGTTAATGCCCGGCCACAATTATTTCAGGATTTTTACCGTTTTTTCGCAAACTTGTAACTGTATGTAATAAAAATTTTATGAAATAACGATCATTCAATTCCAAACTACATATTTTTTATATACTTCATTATACTGCAATGATTATTCAGTCCAAGTGTTTATCATCAGTTTATCAATTCATGTCCTTAATTTCCATGAGGTATTGAATTGTTTATTCTTTTTCTGTAAATTATCCAGATCCTATCTTTATCCACAGTAGTACAGCATTGTTTAGGAGCTGCCATCACAAAATAACCCTTATCAATGACCTGAGGTTGCTTTTTTGCTTGATAGATTGTCTAACATTAAGCTAGGCACGGGCTCTTGCGTTACCGCCTTGACTACACTCATTGTGGATAAAAGTGTTCCCATTGTAGCTGTATAGAATTTATGTAAGCGATTTGTTATG
>NC_090728.1:165313375-165323375 GCF_036898095.1 Palaemon carinicauda | reverse complement strand
ATATATATATATATGTATATATATATATATACAGTATATATATATATATATATATATATATATATATATATATATATATATATATATATATATATATACAGTATATATATTATTATTATTATTATTATTATTACTTACTAAGCTACAACCCTAGTTGGAAAAGCAGTATGCTATAAGCCCAGGGGCTCCAACAGGGAAAATAGCTCAGTGCGGAAAGGAAAAAAGGAAAATAAAATATTCTAAGAAGAGTAACAACAATAAATATCTCCTATATAAACTATAAAAACTTTAACAAAACAAGAGGAAGAGAAATAAGATAGGAGAGTGTGCTCGAGTGTACCCTCAAGCAAGAGAACTCTAACCCAAGACAGTGAAAGGCCATGGTACAGAGGCTATGGCACTACCCAAGACTAGAGAACAGTGGTTTGATTTTGGAGTGTCCTTCTCCTAGAAGAGCTGCTTACCATAGCTAAAGAGTCTCTTCTACTCTTACCAAGAGGAAAGTGGCACTGAACAATTACAGTGCAGTAACCCCTTGGGTGATGAAGAATTGTTTGGTAATCTGTGTTGTCAGGTGTATGAGGATAGAGGAGAATATTTAAAGAATATGCCAGACTATTCAGTGTGTATGAAGGCAAAGGGAAAATGAACCGTAACCAGAGAGGAGGATCCAATGTAGTACTGTCTGGCCAGTCAAAAGACCCCATAACTCTCTAGCGGTAGTATCTCAACGGGTGGCTGGTGCCCTGGCCAACCTACTACAGTATATATATATATATATATATATATATATATATATATATATATATATATATATATATATATATATATATATATATGTATGTATGTATGTATGTATGTATGTATAGAAGAGAGAGAGAGAGAGAGAGAGAGAGAGAGAGAGAGAGAGAGAGAGAGAGAGAGAGAGAGAGAGAGCTATATACTTGTTCTTTATTATATAATGAGGAATTAACTTCATTGTAACTAGACATTAACACAAAAGCATCTTTGTAATTTAATGTGCGACAAGATTACAAATTTGATCCAGAGTATCCTTACGCCAATATTCATACACTACATAACAAAATGCGTAATAGATACTATTTTTTCTCCCACGAAATCTTGAAAATTCACATGATATAAGGGGTATGCATCATGATCTTAAAGTTTAACTATTGTTGCCGTGAGAAAGTTTCTTACTCCAAGAGCGATGGAGCAGTATCTAGCGATGTTTAACTATTATTACTTTGGAGATGCAGAGAAACTTCAGGAAGTTTCAATGGCATTCCGTAGCAGTAATAAAACTTCCGGAAGTTTTTCCTGTTAATCCTTTGACGTAAGAAATTCCCAGAAAGTTTAAGGATATTCATTACTGGATACAGAATAAACTCGAAGATTTAACTTGCGTTGTTTATGGGATGGAGCAGAAACTGCTTTTTTATGCTTGTGTTCTTCAGTCTATGAGAAATATCCTCCTGACGTTTATGTTGTATTACTTCGAGAGGTATTCCTTAGGGTATTCAGTAAAATTTCAAGAAGTTTAAAAAGGTATGCTTTTGGGAATTCACTAAAACTTCAGTAAGTTCAAGTGGTATTCTATAATGGATTATTTTATATAAAAGAAAAAGTTTAGACACTGGTATGTGTGTGAATTCGAAAAAGTTTATTGGAGGTCCAAAACTCTTAATGTACTCTCCTGAGGCGAAGTAGTTCACGCCCAGATAATGGCAGGGGTCAGTTTCAAAGTATTTTACAGTAAGAAAAAGAATATTGATTGAAAAATGACAGTTAATCTTGATATCACCGCCTGACTGGCTGGGAGAAAAGTTCACTCCTATGATTTGTAATAACGAATTACCTAATTTTTTATTAATCATCAGCTGTAACTAGTCCACTGCAGGACAAAGGTCTCATACATGTCCTTCCACTCCCGTCAGTTTATGGTCTTTCAACGCCGGTATATACCCGAAAAATTTCATTTATCTATAATGGTGGAAAAGCAACCACGGTAGTAATTTTAGTCTGCTCATACATAGTATGACTGCACGAAAATTAGCAGCATTTTTAATGGAAAATAATAATTAGGAAATGTACAGATTTTCTTTAATTAAAATAAAGTCAAATAGACTCATGTTTAAGAAAATACATGCGTACTGGTAATGTTGCGAGTCGATATGAAGTTAGATTTTATTTTTGTCTTTTACCTATTCGTGCCTATATGCTTTACGTAATATTGAAGATTTTTTTTTTGTTTGCTACACTTGGTATGACGCTGAACTTTGGAACGGCAACGAAGACTATGTTAGCAAAGTTGAAATATATGTAAACATGTTTGCAATGCAGCTATGTAATGTAATCTGTTTATAGTGCAAAAATGCATTGCAATATGGTTGTCAATGCAGCAATGTTACAGCCAATGCTGTCTCGGCAAATACACAAGCAAAGATTTGAATTTTCACTTTCAACTTTCCCCCACTTTTCAATTTTTGGGGACTTTTGTCTGACTTCTACCTCATTTTCGGAACATCCAATTTTACATAACAGTATAACTTTTGAATATTTTCAAGTTTTTATTTTACTTTTTAATGCACTTATTTCTTTGGTTTTAATTATGTTCTGTTATTTTTGTACTTCTGTATTATTTATTTTAATTCTGAAAGTCACTATTATTATTATTATTATTATTATTATTATTATTATTATTATTATTATTATTATTATTATTATTATTATTATGATTATTATTATTATTGTTATCATTATTATTATTATTATTATTTCCTAAGGTACCACCCTAGCTGGAAAACCAGGATGCTGTAAGCCCTGGGGCTACAACAGGGAAAATAGCCCAGTAAGGAAAGGGAATAAGGAAACTATAAGAGAAGTAATTCGATACCTAGTCCTTATAATACTTTACCAACGTATCATTACAGAAACCCTTAATTAATATAAATACTTTTAATCCGATTTAGACGACCAATGAGACTGTAGTTCTTGTTGCCTGCGTTCTAATTCAGAGATTAATCCAATTTTCTTGTCACGAGTCGCTGGATTCATTCCAGGATGGCTTTAACCCTTCTGGAATTAATCGTTACAGGAATAATTTGTTTTAGGAAAAACAGTAGTGTCTCTCTCTCTCTCTCTCTCTCTCTCTCTCTCTCTCTCTCTCTCTCTCTCTCTCTCTCTCTCTCTCTCTCACAGACACACACATATATATATATATATATATATATATATATGTTATGTATTTATTTATATTATATATATATAAATATATAGACATATATATTAATATATATATATATATATATATATATATATATTTTATATATATATATATATATATATATATATATATATATATATATATATATATATATATATATATAGATTAAAGGTTCAGAGGCAATCTAAAACAAAGTATATTTAATAACAAAAGAAAATTGAAACTTGATAACGATGTAAAGTAATTTGGATTTAATTCCTACAATATTTTTTTGGATCCACAGTTTTGTTTGTCCTTTGGAAGAAAAACGCCTTGATAACGTCACTATGTAATAGTGTCATTGTTTTCGATCTCATGAAGTGGGTAGGAAAAGAAGCGTTGTGTGTTCATTTTCCTTTTCTTATTGGAGCTTTAATAAGTTTCTTTGTTAGATTTGAAGGGTTTTCGCTTCTAAAACATGCTATTTTCCTTGATGGAGCCCTTGGGCTTATAGCATCCTGCTTTTCCAGCTAGGGTTGTAGCCTAGCAAGTAATAATAATAATTATAATATTAATAATAATAATGATAATAATAATACTTGCATATTAAGAATATTATTAATGGTACTTAAAAAAAATGTTAATTACGATAATAAGTATATTAAATGATAGAGTGCCCGCAAACGTATTGTGCGGAGTGAGCAGTCAGGAACCAGCAACCAGAGCGGTAGTTTTTGCCAATTTGGATAAAATATTGAAGTGAAATAGGAACTATCTAGGAACTACGATCTCCAAAACGGGGTCTTTAGAATTAGAGTTTAATGAATAATTGAAAAAAAGCAAATCACACAATGGCTAGGTTAAGTAAAAATTGGAAATCAAATCGCCTGAAATTACGTATAAAAGTCAGGCTATATATCAGTTTAGTGAGATCAATTGAAATGTATATATTTGGTTTTTATCCGTTGGTTTAAAGTTTGATGGGCTGACAATATATTTTGTTTTTATCTGTTGGTTTAAAGTTTGATGGGCTGATAATATATTTTGTTTTTATCTGTTGGTTTAAAGTTTGATGGGCCGATAATATATTTTGTTTTTATCTGTTGGTTTAAAGTTTGATGGGCCGATAATATATTTTGTTTTTATCTGTTGGTTTAAAGTTTGATGGGCTGACAATATATTTTGTTTTTATCTGTTGGTTTAAAGTTTGATGGGCTGATAATATATTTTGTTTTTATCTGTTGGTTTAAAGTTTGATGGGCTGACAATATATTTTGTTTTTATCTGTTGGTTTAAAGTTTGATGGGCTGATAATATATTTTGTTTTTATCTGTTGGTTTAAAGTTTGATGGGCTGATAATATATTTTGTTTTTATCTGTTGTTTTAAAGTTTGATGGGCCGATAATATATTTTGTTTTTATCTGTTGTTTTAAAGTTTGATAGGCTGATAATCTGTCATTACATCAGATCGAAATTTATAAAATAAATTTTAACTTCGTAAAGGGTCACCAATTGACGCTATGTTCTCCGCCTCCAGCATTCCTCCCTGGAAAGCATTAACAATTCACCGTCGCATTTTCTTTTCCCAATTATTTTTTTCTCCCTTTACCAGAATATCCAGCCACGTCTGAGATAAGGTCTTAATATAGTGGCAACGTATTCAAGATGGTATCTTGAACGGCTGTTCGGCGGGTAGAATACGTAAGTAGATCTATCGCTCCTGATCCTCTCTTAAGTTGTGAATGATAGAATGATATTCCTCCGTTATTTTCGCCTTTCCATTCGGCCTCCCCTCCCCCCAGAAGCAGCATAAATTTCGTTCAACAACGCCATTCTTAAACATGACCCGATCGGAGGCGGCGGAGCCACAACGCCCTCTGGGTTAGGAGTGGGGAAACAGGGCCGCACGGGGGTGACATGTTCCGACATGTTATGTACGATTTAATCATTCTCTTTGGAAAGGACTTTGGATTTTTTTTTTTTTTTTTTTTTTTGAGAAATTTTAAGAGGTCGACAGGATAGGCCTATTGGAGACGTCCCTGCCTATAGTCCATTTCTTTTAGCGAGTCATATTTGCACCGACTCGCAGGGGTGTCCTTTTAGCTTGGAAAAGTTTCCTGATCGCTAATTGGTTGGACAAGATAATTCTAACCAATCAGCGACCAGGAAACTTTTCCGAGCTAAAAGGGCACCGTTGCGAGTCCGTGCAAATATGACTTGCTAAAAGAAATGGACTATAGTAATCTGCGGGACTGGATTTAGAATCCCGCTTAAGCTCGATAGTTTCTTTGTAGTATCTGCAATATCGCCATCCTTGTGAGGACTTTGGTGGGGGGGGGGAGCCTACAGGTCTACTGTACCTGCTGATTCATCAGCAGCCATTGCCTGACCCTCCCTGGTCCTAGTTTGGGTGGAGAGAGGGCTTGGGTACTGATCATATAGATATATTTTTTAGTCTATATGTGAAATATCTGTTTCAATGTTGCTATCGTTTTTAAAGATGTTTTATTTTAATTGTTCATTACTTCTTATATCGATTGTTTATTTCCTTATTTCCTTTCATCACTGGATTTCTCCCTGTTGGAGCCCTTGGGCGTATACCATCTTGCATTTCCAACTACTGCTGTAGCTTGGCTAGTAATAATAATAATAATAATAATAATAATAATAATAATAATAATAATAATAATAATAATAATATATAGTCAGTCTGTAGGGCATTGTTACTCTCCCATGCATTCATGATCTACCTTTAAATCTTTACCCCATAACATGGAAAAGTACCGATGGAGGTGGTAAGTGAAAAAAGGTCTTGAACACCGATTAATTTTATTAATTTTATTACATCTAATAGAAAAGAAGCTCATAACTTGGTCTCTTATTAGAGCTATTTCATACAGAAGATGAGATGTTGGGTTTTGTGTAATGTAGCTCTGCCTCAGCCTGTTATACTGAATGCTGAAGCTTCTTTTATCCGCTGTTACTCGCCCGTATAACTGGCTTCCCTCCATTCTGAACAGGCCACAAGCTTTAGTTTTACGAGTAAAACAGCTGTTATTTTGGTTATCAGTTGTATAAGTCTCTCTCTCTCTCTCTGTATATATATATATATATATATATATATATATATATATATATATATATATATATATATATATATATATATATATATATGCATAAGCTGGTGGATGTAGCAAGGATGACATTCCTTTAAGAACACTCTCTCTCTCTCTCTCTCTCTCTCTCTCTCTCTCTCTCTCTCTCTCTCTCTCTCTCTCTCTCTCTCTTCTCTCTCTCTCTCTCTCCCCCTATGATCGTCATTGAGTATTTATGAGGGTATTTTAGATAGGAACATATCTACCTATTAGGTTAAAGAACAACTTATAAATATAATCGTGGTTGAATATACATGTTGTATACGTGCTATTACGTACACCTTTTCTCATTAGAACGGTTGACTGTAAAAGGTGGAATTCTTTCTGCTTTTGGTAGTTATTAAAGTTTGAAGTTGCCAGTCTAATGTCCTTTGCTCTCGTAGTATGCCATCTCAGTCGACTGACTATCAGGTACTGAACGGGTTTCGCTTTTGGGAATGGAGTCTTGGCAGTCTCGTTGATTGTGGTTATTCATAAATATAAATATATATATATATATATATATATACATATATATTAAATGTATATTTTATACACGCACACACTGAGTTGGGATACCTTATCATGATAAAAGGGTTTGTGTATCGCCATGATCAGCATTACTGTACTTGCCGGGGCCACCCATACAAGGTATATTTATTTATTTATATATACATATATACATGCAGTATATATATATACATACACACACACACACACACACATATATATATATATATATATATATATATATATATATATATATATATATATATATATATATATATATATATATATATATATACACTGGACGCGAGTATGCTTACAAAAATCATGCACTTTAGAATAAATATTCTTTTTGATAATTTCAAAAGATACCCTATATGTTTTAAGCGGATCAACTGTAAATCAACCGATGAAATAAATATCCAACGTTTGATTCCTATTACAACTATTACCAGTTTGTGTTTAAAAAAAAAAAACGGAGTTTTACAGAATACACTGAGTTTTATTCTAACGGGCAGAATCGCTCGTTAGAACACTCAAAGCCTTTAGTGCCCCCATTGATTGCCACATAATGGTCTCTTCCAAGTTAATGGTTATACGCTCCATTCGTCCTTCCAACTTTACCCGAAATAGGAATGCTTTGTGGGATTTAAGTCATTCATATGAAGTTTACATGGTTTTGTGTCCAGCTTTTCTTTTTGAGGGAGGAGCTGTTTTGGTACATTCTTGTTTATAAAGGGATTACCATATACTCACGTTCAGAGTTGGACTTCATACATTTGCTTGTTCAGAGATGGAACTTCAAAAGTTCAAACTTGCAGCAATGTTTTTTTTTCTTTTTTTATGAAAGATCTATTTTAATGCTGTTATTGATATGGAAGTCTGTTATTTTAGTTGTTCATTACTTCTCTTGTAGTTTGTTTATTTCCTTATTTCCCTTCCTCACTGGGCTATTTTTCCTTGTTAGAGCCCTTGGGCTTTTAGCATTCTGCTTTTCTAACCAGGGTTGTACCTTAGTAATAATAATAATAATAATAGTAATAACAACAACAACAACAACAACAACAATAATAATAATAATAATAATAATAATAAAAATGATGATGAAAATATAATTTATTGCTTTGTATTCTCTCTGTTAGAGATAGGATTTTACATCCTTGCATTTAGAGGTGGATTTTTTTAATGGTAAGAGTTATACAATCTCTAGTGAAGGGCTAGATTATTAACCTCAGGTGTAAAAGGACATTCTTATAACCTCATTTATGATGTAGATTTTATATCTTATTGTATGGAGGGGGATACTTGAATCATTTTTTTTTATAGACATGTAGAAGTCCATTGTTATACATTTTGGTTTTTTGTCTTATTGAAATTGTACGTCTTTGTTTATTGGAAGATATTTATATCCTCTTGATTACAGATACATTTTACATAGCCAGCAAAAGTGTCATTGTTTAAAGTTTTTATTTAAAAATGAATTTATAATGTGGATTTTTTCATCCCCTTGTTTATTTATGGATTTTTATATATCGTCTATTGACGGGGAATTACTAATCCCCTTGTTTGGAGAAGTATTTTTATATTTTCTTGTATTTAAGGTGGATTTTTACTTATTCCCATTTAAATATGGATTCGTACATCCTTCTCAAAAGAGATGGGTCTTTATATCTTATAGTATATATGTTGACTTGAATGTTATTGCGTAAATTTCATTTTAACATCATCTTGTCAAGAGGCAAAGTTTAACATATTTTGCACAGTGGATGATATCTAGTTTAAAAGTGGATTACTTAAATCCTTTAGTAACGAGTGGGATTTCTATATTCCCTTGATTTTTTAAATGGTGATTATTTTATATTTAAGTTCAGAAATGCATTTTTACATTATCTTGTTCAGAGTTGGACTCTTCAGTTTAAAAGTAGTTTTTATATATTCTTTTCTATATGTGATTACTTGCATCCTCTTGATTCAGCGTGAATTTTTTTTTATCCACTTGTTTGAAGATTGTTTCTTTAACAGAAATTCAAGTGGTCTTCCTTAAAAGAAGCAGCGAGACGTCAAGAAAGTTAGCTTCACTTCAGGGATTTTATTTTGTATTGTGCGACCTGCATTGTAGAGTTTGATTTTACCTTCGTGTAGCGTCGGATTTTCAGACCCTCTCTAATAAATTGATATTTTCATATCGTCTTACATAATGGTGGATTGGAAATTAGGCAACATCTTGGATACCATCAATATTGACACTTTCTGTAGTAAGTTCTTGATGCTAATTAAAATTGAATTAAAATTGTGATTCATAATGCAGTGATAACTTTCCCGCTACTGCCAAGACGACTGTACTGTCGTTCCTTTGGTTGTTTGTTGTCTGTGGGACTTAAAATCCATTCCATACCCATAGAGTAATCTCTAGAGGAGATTGTAACTGGGCCCTTTTGCTGGGAGTTCCGTATCTCATTTTCTATGACCAGTTGAAAGAGATTTCCCAGTACTTCCATCTTTCCCTGAATTTTCATCTTTCCCAGTACTTCCATCTTTCCCAGGACTTTCATCTTTCTCAGTACTTTCATCTTTCCCAGTACTTTCATCTTTCCCAGTACTTTCATCTTTCCCAGTATTTTCATCTTTCTCAGGACTTTCATCTTTTTCAGGACTTTCATCTTTCCATGACTTTCATGTTTTTCAGTACTTTCATCTCTCCCAGTACTTTCATTTTCCCCATGACTTTCATCTTTCCCATGACTTTCATCTTTCACAGTACTTTCATCTTTCCCTGGACTTTCATCTTTCCCAGCCAAAATTGAAAAGGGCCATGCCTCTTGAAATCCCATCTCTGTGTTTGGAGCAGTACCATAACTGTCCCATGGACTTGCCAAGTCTTTGGATTGGTTCCTTTTACTTTATTATGCTCTTAGGGATACTTTGCCTCAAGCTTTTAGCCTTTATTGTGACTGCGTATACGCCACATTTAGCCAGTGATGACCTTTAATTATATTTAAAGATGAGTGAAAACATACTATGTTGAGACATTTTGGCTTTGAATACGTAATTTCTTTGGATATATATGAATATATATATATATATATATATATATATATATATATATATATGTATGTATGTATGTATATATATATATATATATATATATATATA